>NW_018391865.1:0-5212 GCF_900095145.1 Mus pahari | reverse complement strand
CGCATATGTAGCAGAAGATGGCCTAGTCGACCATCATTGGGAAGAGAGGCCCCTTGGTCTTGCAAAGTTTATATGACCCAGCACAGGGGAATGCCAGGACCAAGAAGTGTGAGTGGGTGGGTAGGGGAGCAGGGGTGGAGGGAGGGTATAGGGAACTTTTGGGTTAGCAATTGAAATGTAAATAAAGAAAATATTTAATAAAAAAGTGAAAAAAAAAGAATGGGTCAATTCACATTTTTTTTTACATGCTAACCTCCAGTTGAACGAACACCATTTCTTGAAAATACTGTCTTTTTCCACTGGAAGGTTTTAGCTCCTTTGTCAAAGATCAAGTGACCATGGCTGTTTGGGTTCATTTCTTGGTCTTCAACTCTATTCCATTGACCTTCTTGTTTCTGTACCAACACCTTTTATTTATTTATTTATTTATTTATTTATTTATTTATTTATTTATTTATTTATTTATTTAAAATCACTATAGCTCTGTAATACAGCTTGTGGTCAGGGATGGTGATTCCTCCAGGAGTTCTTTTATTGTTGAGAATACTTTTAGCTATCCTGAGTTTTTTTTTTTTAATTCCAAATGAATTTGTAAATTGCTCTTTCTAAGTCTATGAATAATTGAGTTGTAATTTTGATGGGGAGTGCATTGAATCTTTAGATTGCTTTTGGCAAGATAGCCATTTTTACTATATTTATCCTGCCAACTCATGAGCATGGGTGATCTTTTCATCTTCTGAGATCTTGGATTTCTTTCTTCAGAGACTTGAAGTTCTTGTCATACAGATCTTTAACTTGCTTGGTCAGAGTCACACCAAGTTATGTAATATTATTTGTGGTTATTGTGAAGGTTGTTGTTTCCCTAATTTCTTTCTCATTCTGTTTATCCTTCGAGTAGAGGAAGGCTACTGATTTGTTTGAGTTAATGTTAAATCCAGCTACTTTGCTGAAGTTGTTTATCAGCTTTAGGAGTTCTCTGGGGGAATCTTCTTCCTCTTTCCCCTGCTCCCTCTCCTTCAATTTATTTACTTTACACCCCAATCATAGCCCTTTTCCCTCTTCTCCTCCCAGTCCTACCTTTATTCATTTTCCTCCATTCCCCTCCCCCTTTCCTCAGAGAAGGGAGGACCCATCCCTGTGCCAATCCTCCATAATACATCAAGTCTCCTCAAGACTAAATGCATCCTATTCTATTGAGGTCAGATAAGGCAGCCCGGAAGGGGAAAGGGACCCAAAGTCAGGCAATAGAGTTTGAGTCAGAGATAGTTCCTGCTCCAAATGTTGGGGGGCCCACTTCAAGACCAAGCTGCACATCTGTTACATATGTGTAGATAGCTTATGTCTGGTGCATGAATGCTCATTGATTTTTTTATTATCAAAGCTGATGTACATTTATCTACTTCTGTGTTCCCAAGTTCTGAATGTCCAACTGGTCAGCAACAGAAACAAACACTGGTACATCAGTATTTCTTCATGAAGATAAATGACCATTTAGTAGTAAGTCAAATGTAAAGGCTAAAAGTTTGCCCTTACAGGTATAGATGCCTTTTCTGGATACTAGTTTATATCCCCTGACTGCTGTGCTTCAGCCAAATTCTAACGCTTACGGAATGCATGATCCAGGGATGTGGAATCCTATACAATGTAACATATGAACATGTGCTTTATTCCACAGTGAGGAAATCCAGGATTGGGTCAGGATTTAGTGGACCCTAGCCATATAAAATAGTTATAGGGCATCAGAAGCAGCTTTCTAGAGGCATAGCTGAAATAAGTGCCGAGAATTAGCACTCGGAAAGGAGGCAGTGCCATTCTTTAGTGAAAGGCTCACATTTTTCTTCCTCCATCAGATGGTTGTATGAGAACCTTTCTTTTCTAGCCCTATTTTATTTATAGGCAAAGTTGGAAGAAGTGCAATGCTGCAATTATAGATGATTTAGAAATCTGTGTTAAATCAGCTAAGTCTATATTATGTCGTGTCCCTAATAGGAAGAACTTAGTGGCTAGTAGTAGGCAGAATGGCCTTATTTGGTATAATCTCCCCCCCAACACTCATAGAATGATTTTGTCCTTTCTATTTCATTGATATCAGGTTCTTCAAGGATAGAGGTCCACAGAAAATAGGTTTTTGTCAGGAGTCAAAAGTAATTGTCTCACTGAGTTATGAGCTGTAGATGCTACTAGAATACTTTAGATTCTTTGTGTCCAGAGTTTAGCTGGCAGAAACAGTCACTGTATCTTGCCAACCCTGACCACTAGGAAGAGTGTTGCTCTTCCTACACAATGGTAGAGAATGTATGGCACGAAGTTGATCTACTTACGAGCCTCCTGCCACTCACCCTCTTGGCTATCAGTTGAAGGACAAATGTAACAAATCTACCCTGAGAAATGTAAAGTTGTTAAGGGCTAAGGGCTATAGGAATTCAACTTTGGGACATAGGACTAGATAAAGTCCTAAAACTTGTCAAGGTGCTAGCTGAGGTTTTGAGGGGATTAGAATTGGTACCAGAGGTGGGAGAGGATAGCATCAGATGCATTGGATAATCACTGCAAACTTGGGGTCTTTGGTTCATCTTAATGACCTCTCTTATAAGCAAGAGAAGGCTTACAGAAGATCTGTATGTTAAATCTACATAAAAGAACATATCTGTCCAGATTAAGGTGAACCATAACAACCATCAAAATGTGTCACCCAAATCTGCTACTGTGGGGAACATAATTGACTGTTGGGGCCTTAGCTGTCTTAATCCATCTTGCGCTGATTTACATTTCTCTTATTCAGTATCAGCAGAGGTAATACTATAGACCCATTACTATTTTAAAAGGAGCTCTTCTATTTAAAACCTGACTTCATCCTGTCGACTTCATAATGGCCTGGCTAAGAACTTCCTTGGAGTCATTCTAAAGTCTAATATACTTCCTACTTTGGTTTCCTTTCTTCTCCTGCCTCCTCTATCTTCAGACTTGAATCACAGTCTGAAATGTCTTCCTACTGTCCTTCACTGGTACCTCTCTTAGTAAATCTTGAATGTCTAATTCTGTCCTCAGAGGTTTCAAACTGACAGTGTCACTGGGGAAATGAGACTTTAGCTAAAAAGAAAGTATTAAGGTGTAAAGCAGACAGACTTCAGCCTACTCTTATGTACTGGGTCTAAAGAGATTTCTTTCTTTTATTTTTTTTCATTAGATATTTTCTTCATTTACATTTCAAATGCTATCCCAAAAGTTCCCTATACCCTCCCCTGCGCCCTGCTCCCCAACCCACCCACTCCGGCTTCCTGGCCCTGGCATTCACCTGTACTGGAGCATATGATCTTCGCAATACCAAGGGCCTCTCCTCCCACTGATGGCTGACTAGGCCATCCTCTGCTATATATGCAACTAGAGACACGAGCTCTGGGGGTACTGGTTAGTTCATATTGCTGTTCCTNCTATAGGGTTGCAGACCCCTTTAGCTCCTTGGGTACTTTCTCTAGCTCCTTCACTAGGGGCCCTGTGTTCCATCCAATAGATGACTGTGTTGATCTACTTCTGTATTTGCCAGGCACTGGCATAGCCTCACAAGAGAGAGCTATATCAGGGTCCTGTCAGCAAACATATGCAATAGTGTCTGTGTTTGGTGGTTGTATATGGAATGGATCCCCGGGTGGGGCAGTCTCTGGACGTTGCTTCCTTCTGTCTCAGCTCCAAACTTTGTCTCTGTAACTCCTTCCATGGGTGTTTTGTTCCCCATTCTATGAAGTAACAAAGCAGCCATACTTTGGTCTTCCTTCTTGAGTTTCATGTGTTTTGCAAAATGTATCTTGAATATTCTAAGTTTCTGGACTAATATCTGCTTATCAGTGAGTGCATATCTAGTGACTTCTTTTCTCCACTGGATGGTTTTAGTTCCCCTGTCAAAGATCAGGTGACCATAGGTGTGTGGGTTCATTGCTGGGTCTTCAATTCTATTCCACTGATCTGTCTGTTACTGTACCAGTACCATGCAGTTTTTATCACAATTGCTGGAGGTCAGGCATGGTGATACCAAAAGAGGTTCTTTTATTGTTGAGAATAGTTTTTGCTATCCTAGTTTTTTTTGTTATTCCAGATGAATTTGCAAATNGCTCTTTCTAACTCAGTGAAGAATTGAGTTGGAATTTTGGTGGGGATTGCATTGAATCTATAGATTTCCTTCTGCAAGATAGCCATTTTTACTATATTAATCTTGCAAATCCATGAGCATGGGAGATCTTTCCACCTTCTGAGATCTTCACTTTTTTTCTACAGAGACTTGAAGTTCTTATCATACAGATCTTTCACTTCCTTAGAGTTACACCAAGGTATTTTATATTATTTGTGACTATTTTGAAGGGTGTTGTTTCCCTAATTTCTTTTTTTTTTAAATTATTATTATTTTCTTTATTTACATTTCAAATGCTATCCCGAAAGTTCCCTATACCCCACCCCCAACCCTGCTACCCTACCCACCCACTCCCACTACTTGGCCCAGGCCTTCCCTTGTGCTGGTTTCCCTAATTTCTTTCTCTGTCTGTTTAACCTTTGTGTAGAGAAAGGCCATTGATATGTTTCAGTTAATTTTATATCCAGCTACTTCACTGAAGCTGTTTATCTGGTTTAGAAGTTCTATGGTGGGATTTTTAGGTTCACTTATATATATTATCATATTATCTGCAAATAGTGATATTTTGACTTCTTCCTTTCCAATTTGTAACCCCTTAATTTCCTTTTGTTGTCTAATTGCTCTAGCTAGGACTTCAAGTACTATTTTGAATAGGTAGGGAGATAGTGGGAAGCCTTGTCTAGTCCCTGATTTTAGTGGGATTGTTTCGAGTTTCTCTCCATTTACTTTGATGTTGGCTATTGATTTGCTGTAGATTGCTTTTATTATGTTTAGGTATTGGCCTTGAATTCCTGACCTTTCCAAGAATGGGTGTTGGATTTTGTCAAATGCTTTCTCAGCATCTAATGAGATGCTCATGTGGGTTTTGTCTTTGAATATGTTTATATAGTGGATTATGTTGATTGATTTCCGTATCTTAAACCATCCTTGCATCCCTGGGATGAAGCCTACTTGGTCATAATGGATGATCATTTTGATGTGTTCTTGGATTCATTTTGTGAGGATTTTATTGAGTATTTTTGCATCGATATTCATAAGGGAAATTGGTCTGAAGTTCTCTTTCTTTGTTGGATCTTTGTGTGGTTTAGG
>NW_018391864.1:0-5286 GCF_900095145.1 Mus pahari | reverse complement strand
GGTGTCTGTCTAGGAAATTGTCCATGTCATCCAGGTTTTCCAGTTTTGTTGAGTACAGCCTTTTGTAGTAGGATCTGATGATGTTTTGGATGTCCTCAGGATCCGTTGTTATGTCTCCTTTTTCTTTTCTGATATTGTTAATTAGAATACTTTCCCTGTGCCCTCTAGTTAGTCTGGGTAAGCGTTTATCTATCTTGCTGATTTTCTCAAAGAACCAGCTCCTGGTTTGGTTGATTCTTTGAATAGTTCTTTTTGTTTCCACTTGGTTGATTTCAGCCCTGAGTTTATTTCCTACCATCTACTCCACTTGGATGAATTTGCTTCCTTTAGTTCTAGGGCTTCTCAGTGTGCTGTAGGCTGCTAGTTTGTGTTCTCTATAGTTTCTTTTTGGAGGCACTCAGGTTTATGAGTTTTCCTCTTAGGACTGCCTTCATTGTGTCCCATAAATTTGGATATATTGTGGCTTCACGTTCATTAAACTCCAAAAAGTCTTTAATTTCTTTCTTTCTTTCATCCTTGACCAACTAATCATTGAGTAGAATGTTGTTTCTATGTCAGTGTTGTCTTTATATTATTTATGCTGTTATTGAAGATCAGACTTAGTCCATTGTGATCTGATGGGATGTATGGGATAATTTCAATATTTTTGTATCTGTGGAGGCCTGTTTTGTGACAGGTTGTTTTAGGATAAAATGTTCTGTATATATCTATTAAATCCGTTTGTTTCATAACTTCTGTTATTGTCCGTAACTTCTGTTATGTGTCTCTGTTTAGTTTCTGTTTCAAGGATGTGTCCATTGGTGAGAGTGGGGTGTTGACGTCTCCCACTATTATTGTGTAAGGTGCAATGTGTGCTTTGAGCTTTACTAAAGTTTCTTTAATGAATGTGGCTGCTCTTGTATTTGGAGCATAGATATTCAGAATTTAGAGTTACTCTTGGTAGATTTTACCTTTGATGAGTATGAAGTGCCCCTCCTTGTCTTTTTTGATAACTTTGGGTTGGAAGTCAATTTTATTTGATATTAGAATGGCTACTCCAGCTTGTTTCTTCAGACCGTTTGCTTGGAACATTGTTTTCCAGCCTTTTATCTCTGAGGTAGTGTCTGTCTTTTTCCCTGAGGAGGGTTTCCTGTAAGCAACAAAAGGCTGGGTCTTGTTTATGTAGCCAGTTTGTTAGTCTATGTCTTTTACTGTCTACCTTTTAAATTCTGAGAAAAATTACTAAATGTAAAGTCTTATATCCAATTAAAGTCAGCAGTCTCAACTGACCTGGACCCCCAAGATCTCTCACACACTGAGCCACCAACCAGGCAGCATACACCACCCACTGACACATATACATCAGAAGACTGCTTGACATGACCTGTGAGACAGGATAAGCACCTAACCTTAGAAAGACTTGAGGTCCCATGGAATAGGAAAGCCTGGCATGGTGGAATTGGGTGGGGTGGGGACATCCTCTTCAAGATGAAATGAGGAAGTATGGGATGAAGTGCAGTTGAGGATGGAATAAAGACTCGAATGTAAAAAAGGACTAAAGAATATAGGGGAGAAAGCAAAAAAAATTAAAAATTTTAATTTGTCATGTGATTATATAAATAAAAATGCTGATTCTGGAAATGTTTTGGAAGCCTAGTCGCCATCTCTTCCATGGGAGTTTTTAAACATCAGGGAAGTGAATTAATTTCTTAGTGATAATTTACAGAACAGCATTGGTATCAGATGAAGTTTGTTTTGGATTGTATGTGCACATTGAATTTGGTGAATCTCATTAGGGAAGATTACATGCGAACATGAGAAACACTAGAACTCTTCTGTAGACTTTCTATATTGTATGTTGGATTATAACCTTAATCTTTTAACTTTTGCATTCTTCACTTGTTGGACTAGTAGTCACTGATGTTCACTGAGTATATAATATTGGGTTCAAGTCACATCAAATTATACAATAAATGACATCTGTTTGAAGTCACTAAGCTAGAGTCAGTTGGATTGGTAGGTATATAGAAGCCACATAGAAGTCACCTGCAGAGGAAATAGGAATCAGTCAACTATCTTTTACTCCTCTAATGAGTATATGTAAACTGCCTTAGACAGAGACACAACTAATAATACAAGGTCTTAGGCATCAAAAACTTTATAAAAATGACAGTACAGTATATGTCTAAATTATTTACCTCCTGATTCAACTTCTTCTATCTTAAAAATATCTTGTTCACATAAGTAGCATAGTATGGACTGAGCAGGTTACATACATTAATATATATGTATAGGTATACATAGCTATAAACCTACAGACAAAAAATAAAAATTTATGCAAAAAAGACCTTGAACAATGAAAAGTATGGGTAGAGATGTACTGTAACTTTTGGGTGGAGAAAAGGTAAGAACAAATATTATACTTAAATTAAAATTTCAAAATTATAAAAATTAAGAAAATTTATATTTTATTAGTGGGACAAAAATATCAACCTATTAACTATTTCCATGCTTTATACAATTCATACAGACTTCTCATTACTTTCTTTTCACAGATGACCCTGACCCATATTCAAGAAGGATAGTGAGAATGGCTCTGAGCTTGAGAGCACTGACTGGTCTTCTGAAGGTCCCAAGTACACAAGATGGTTCACAACCATGCCATCCCCTTCTGTCATGCAAGCAGAACACTATGCACTTACTAAATAAAATCTTTAAAAAGAACAGAGTGAGTATATCAACTTTCTAGGGAATAGATTACTTGGCTTTGGAGGAATCATCCACTGAATGAGTGAGAAGGAGCAACCTTCAGGAAAGAGAGAGACAAAACTAAGAGGAGATATATTCACATTCATCCTCAGTGAGATTGTTTCAACTAGCAAAAGGTGACTTCCTGCAACTTCTAAATGCACAAATGAGTAATTCAATGGATTTCTATATTTGATAAATGATTCCTGTATTTGAGCCTGCGTCTGGAGAGTTCTACCAGCATTAAGGACAACTTCAAAGAAACATAACATAACAACTATAATAAAGCATTAATTTCCTAATCATTATAATTGTACTTGCTCTCTCTGATACATACTAACACATATACATGCACACATAACACAAACATGCTTAAAAACACAGTGTTGATAAATTACAGAAACTAACCAGAATTTATAAAAACTGGAGAAACTTAGTGTTTTTTCTAATTTTTAAAATATCTACCCATACTGAGAAACATGTACAACGATATTACTTTATTAAAAATTTTGTATTAATGTTTTAAGACTCTAAAAAATTACACAATTTAGAAATGACATTTTTTGTTCAGCTAAAATCCTTGTATCTTTAAAAAATATTATCTTTGTAGTAAGAACATTCTAAATTCAAACACACATTTAAGGTAATATAAACTTATATCTGTGTGATTACTGTAAGAGATATCTTAATGTGCATAGAGAATTATGATTCTGAGTATGTTCCTATTCACAGAGTCCTCATACCTTTCAGGGCAAAATTTCTCAGGCTCTTGCCAGTATTCTGGATCTCGGTGAAGAAGAAAGACAGGTACAGCTACTTTTGTATTTTGGGGAATGAACACACCACTGATATTAGCATCTTTCTTACTGATTCTGGAAATTCTGGCACCAACTGGATATAATCTCAGAGTTTCATTGATCACCATGTCCAGATAGTCTATCTTTAGTAGGCCATCATAAGTGGCAGGTGCCTGGTAAGAACAAAACAGATATTTGATAATTTGAGATCTGAAATTAACTTTCATGTCAGTATATACAGTACTTTTAAGTTGTTAAAAACTCCACATTCAACACAGATTAATCAGTGAATTTACCACTGATATGTTATACTCAAAATATTTTGGCTAGCTAAAGGGCCATGATGCATGGTGAAATGAGTATTTATGATATTCAGGTAAACTTCTGCTTAGGCCCAATATCATCAGTTTCTCTTTATACTGCTTTTCTTTTCAATAATAATGAGTGTCATATTATATCAATCTTATTCAACATAAATCAGCTACCAAAGCCGTCACAACTTTTTATAGAGAGGCCATAAATGCAGACCAAGGAAATATGATGCAGTGCTAAATTTTCTTTTAAAAATTATATATCAAGCCTTTCTAATGAGAACCTATAGTGTGTAAAACCTATTATTAAGTTTAATATTACTATTGGTATAAAATTAATGTCATATTAAACAGGAATAACATATGATATTACAGTGAAGTAACTTCAGTTACTTCTTTTCTCTTTAAAACTCATTAGGTTAAAATATATTAAAAGTGGACAATAGTTGAGCATAAAATTTCTGTTCTACAGAAAGGTCCATTCAACTCCATGCAGAGTTGTTGAAACAATCCTCCTCTTCTTGTTTCATATAGTGTTCTAATAAATCTTTAACTTTCAACATCTTCCAGCCTAGAATTAGCTCAAAAGGATGTTCAACTGAGAGATTAATTATTAGTAGGTTAGATAGGTTTATGGATATGCCTGCAAGTGTTATTTTCCTGATTATATTGATTGATGTGGCTATGTCTAGATAAGTGCAGGTAGAATTATTTCATGAGCAGATTATATTGGGGTATATGGAAACAGCTATCTAATGATAGTTCATTGAGTGGGCCAGAGAGCAATCAGCATCCTCCATGGTCCCTGCTGTACTTATTTCTCTGTGAGTGAGTGCCTTGGTCAGAAGAAATGAGACGTGGAGTGACATGCACTCTTGCCTACAAGTTCTTGCCTTGAGTTCCTTCTTTTACTTTCCTTAATGATAGATTTTCATCTAAAATGTAACTGAAATGAGTGGTTTCCTTCCCATAGTTGTTTTTGGTCACGTTATTTGCCACAAGACAGAATAAAGCAAGAACACAAGGTGAGTATGAGACCTGATGGTGCTTCGTGTGTTTCTCACTGACAACTAGACAGTCACACAGTTCAGGTATCTCATAATCCATTGCAGTCAGTTTTGGGTAGATCTGTGAGTACAATTTATATGATATATTACTATTATACCATAGGACACTGGAGCTTCCCTAATATAGATGTAAAAGTTGATGTTGGAAGCTACCATAATTTCCATGTACATATCTAATTATGTGATTGTTGAAAGGAGTAATGAGGAGAATACCTGCCATACTTAGATAAGAAAAGGCACCGTAGCTGGCTTTTCATTGTACAATTGTGTCATGTTCTGTCATATTTGGTTGCTATCTCTTAGACTTGCTCTTTCCTGAAGGGAAACAGAGAAAGACAGGAGAGAGAGAGAGAGAGAGAGAGAGAGAGAGAGAGAGAGAGAGAG
>NW_018391863.1:2132-3223 GCF_900095145.1 Mus pahari | reverse complement strand
TTTTGCTGGGAATTCAACTCTGGAACTCAAGAAGAAGAGACACTGTTAGTAAAGGCCAAGCTACATCTTGAGCCTTTTTTTTCAATTAAATGTTTTGTTATCCTCTGGCTTTAGACCATCCTGGGATATCTCTGTTTTTATCAATGGCTTGGAAAGTAAACATATTTCTTCAATGAACTACACTTGTATGTGTGAATTCATGTGCTTGTTTGTTCAGGAATGTAGGATCATGTGTGTCTGTGTCTCTCTGTCTCTCTGATTCTTTATATCTGTTTCTGGGTCTCTGTCTCTCTAACTGTGTCTCACTGTCTCTCTGTACATCAGTCTAAATCTCTCTCCATCTCCATCTCTGTCTGTCTCTGTCTGTCTCTGTCTCTGTCTCTGTCTGTCTCTGTTTCTGTCTGTCTCTCTCTGTGTCTGTCTCTGTCTCTGTCTCTGTCTCTGTCTCTGTCTCTCTCTCTCTCTCTCTCTCTCTCTCTCTTTCTGTTTGTGTGTTTGTGCATGTGTGTGTAGCATGGCTTGGCTTAAAAGATGCAGAATCATTTCACTATCTTTGAGGTGAGGTACTAACACAGGATGGTAGTACCTAAGGAGACATAAGTATAACAGGGGTATTGTTTTTTTGTTTGTTTGCTTGTTTGTTTTTTAATTCATGTGTATCCCCTTTAGAGTTCAATACTTACTTTTGGGAATATTTGCATGAAGCATAGTCTTGCTGATTATAGTATCCCATCAGTTTGCATAGATTTCCTGTGAGATGGTTTTTCTGGAGATTCCCAAATATAGGAGTTCACAAGTAGAGCCAAGTAAGGATTCTGCATTCCAGAAATAATAAGAGCATTCAGTTCAAAGGTTGCTAGGCTCCCGAGTAGGCCTTTGTATGATGTTAGATTCAGATACTGCTATATAGTTATTTTTCAATATAAAGTATTTATACTATTGGAGAAATGAGTGTTTTACTTTAACTCCAGCAGTGTGTAGTTCACAGTTCAGTGTCAAACAATTTTTTACATTTGAGAAAAATATCCAGGTCAGGTGCTGTCTGCCCCTACTTCTATGAGGATACAGGAATGACCTCAGATGAAAGGTCA
>NW_018391863.1:0-1074 GCF_900095145.1 Mus pahari | reverse complement strand
TCATGTCAGTCCCTGGCTCTGTCACTGTCTGTCTCTCTCTCTGTTTCTCTCACTGTGTTGCTCTCTGTCCTTATGTCTCAGTCTACTCTCTCTATGTCTGTGTCTCTGTCTCTGTCTTTATCTCTGTCTCTGTCTTACTGTCTTACTGTCAGATTGTCTCTCCATCTGTCTTTCTATCGGTCTTTCTCTATCTTCCTCTTTCCTTTGCCTCAACTGTATGGATCAGATTCAATTTCATCTATACCTCTAGTGACATGCCTGCCTGCTGCCATGTTCCTCATCTTGACAATCCTGGATCACCCTTTGGTATTGTTTTCAACCAGTGTTGAATATTTTCTTTATAATTCATCCTTGTCAAGGTGTGTTCTAGCAATAAAATAGTGAATAAGAAAGCAAAAGAAACTCTTAATCAATTGAAAGATCACATACAGGATGGGAGAGGATCTTCAACAAGTGTACATGTAACAGAGAGTTGATTTGTAGACTTTTGGATGGGGTTAAAAAACTAAACACCAGGAAACCTGCCTGTTGAACATTTAAACAATTTAAATTTAAACATTTCAAAATGTTCTATGGCTGTACATGGTAGTGCACACCTGCAATCCCAGCAGTCAGAAGGCAGAGGCAAGAAAAAATGCATGAGTTTCTGGACAGCCTGGTCTATGTACTACATTCTGGGACAGCAGTGATATGTAGACAGTCCCAGTCTCAAACACACTCCCATCTAATGTTCTGTAGAACTGAACAGAATCTTCAAAAGAACAGAAAGAAATGAATCATAGATATGTTTTGAATGTTCAGTATACTAAAACCTCAGAAAATGCAAATTAAAATAGTTTTAACATTGTATCGTACTAGAGTCAGAATGGCTATCATCAATAGACTAAATGACCACAACTGTTGCCATGGGTGTGGGGTGAGAGAACATGTATTCACATGTATAGTCATTATGAAAATCATGAAAAATGTTCTGGAAAACATTATTAGAGACATATCTTTATTACGAAACAGCTGTACTATTTGTGATGGTTTTACTGAGAGGAACCCTTTTAGGCTCATAGATTTGAATACTTG
>NW_018391862.1:4028-4727 GCF_900095145.1 Mus pahari | reverse complement strand
GACCCTAAAAAACCCACCTAAAACATGGAGAAAAATACACTAAAAAAACTTAAAACACTAAAAGAAACTCTAAAAAGAAATCTAAATTTCTAAAAACCTCAAGTACCGTATAAGGCCCTAAAATCTGAAAACCTTGAANAAAACCCAAAGCCTTAAACAAAACACAAAAAACATCTAAATCTTTTCAAAAAAAACATTTAAAAGTCTTAAAACCTTAAAATACTTTAAAATTCTAGAACCCTAGAACACTCAGAAAAAACTTCAAAATATCCTAAAAAAGAAAAACAAAACAAAAAACCCACTAAGAACTTAAAACAGAGAAAAAGCAAAAAATCTTCAAAAACTGTAAAAACAAACAGAGAAAATAACCCCATGCTCAATAAACCTGGAAAACCTGAAAAAAAAAAAACCAAAAATTCTACAAGAAATAAAACCATCAAGAACCCTAAAAAGGCCCTAAAAGTTCCCTGAAATCCTTTAAAACCTACAAAACCCTAAAGATCTAAAATACATTAAATTTCTAGATCTCTAGACACCTCAACAAACTCTCAAAAACAATTAAAAAATACATAAAAAAAAACGCTTAGTACCTAAAACACCCAAAAAACCTAAAATACTTTAAAAATATAAAAAAACCCTAAAACACCAACAAAAACCCTAAAATTCTAACAAAAAAACACTAAATGTAAAAAAACATAA
>NW_018391862.1:2258-3249 GCF_900095145.1 Mus pahari | reverse complement strand
TTAAAAATCCCTAAAAATACACTGAGACCCTAAAACATAAAAAGAAAAAGTAAAAATTTTTAAAACTCTCTTTAAAAACCCTAAAAAAAATCCTAAAACTCTTAAAAAAAAACCTCTAAAATTTAAAAGCCTCAAGTACCCTAAAAAGACCCTAAAACACTAAAAACCTGAAAAAAATAAAGCCTTAAACAAAAACAAAAATATCTAAATCTTAAAAAAAAACTAAAAAAATTTTAAAACCTTAAAGTACTTTAAAATTCTAGAACTTTAAAACTCTATAACAAACCTTCAAAAAATCCTAAGATACAAAAACAACAAAAAAAACCTAAATAGTCCACTAAACCCTTAAAAGAGGGAAAAACAAGAAAATATTTAACAACTCTAAAAAAAACAGCCAACCAAACAAAAAAACCCTTAACTCCCCACATACAAAATACCTGGAAAACCTGAAAAAATACACTAAAATTCTAAAAAAAATAAACTCTCAATAAACTTAAAAAGACTCTAAAATTCCCCTAAATTCCTTTACAACCCTAAAAAAACCCTCAAACTCTAAAATTTAATTTGTATATCTCTAGACACCTCAACAGTCAAAAACCATAAAAATAAAAAACGTTAAAATCCCTAAGATTATAAAACACACACAAAATGAAAACACTTTAAAAACCTTAATAAAAACCCTAAAAGAATAAAAAACCCTAAAATCCTAAAAAAGAATCAGTACCCATAAAAACAATAAAATTCTTTAAAAAAACCCTCTAGAAACATAAAGAACCTAAAACACCTAAAACCCTGAAAAAAAATCCTAAAGCCTATACAAAGCACCCAAAGACCCTAAAAGAAAACCACCTAAAACATGTAGAAAAACAAATTAAAAAACCTAAAAACCCTAAAAGTAACCTAACACCCAAGGAAAAAAGACACTAAAATTTTAAAAAGAAAAAAAATTCAGGAATCTTAGAAAGGCCTTACAACCCTTAAACAAACAAAC
>NW_018391862.1:0-1310 GCF_900095145.1 Mus pahari | reverse complement strand
TAAAATTCTAAAGAGAAAAAAATTTCAGGAACCATAAGAAGCCCCTACAACACACACACACACACACACACACACACACACACACAAAACATGTAAGGAAAAAACCCTTTAGAACACGAAAAAGACCCTAAAAAATCACAAAACCCTAAAAAAAGAAATATCCTTGAAAAACCAACAAAAACCCTAAATTCCATAAAAGACCCCAAATGAACCTTAAAATCCTAAAATACCCTAAAATGCTTTAAAAATCCTAAAAAAACATTGTAAAACACTAAAATACTTTTTTAAAAAATCCCTAAAACCCTAAAATAATCATTAATTTCCAAACCAGAACCTGGAACCATAAAATACCATACAAGAACTAAATAACCTTAAAGAAAATAATAAAGATTTTTTAAAACACAAACAAAAATCTTAAGAAAAAAACTAAAATCCTTGAAAAACGCAAAAAAACACATTTGAAAAATCCCTAAAAATACACTAAGACAACAAAACTTAAAAAAAAACATAAAATACTTTAAAATTCTCTTTAAAACCCTAAAAAATTCTAAAACCATGAAAAATACCCTATAAATTCTAAAAGCCTCAAGTACCCTNAAAAGACTCTAAAACCCTGAAAAAAACCAAAGCCTTCAACAAATAACAAAAACATTTAAATCTTAAAAAAAATCCTAAAGAAATATTAAAACCTTAAAATACTTTAAAATTCTAGAACTTTAGAACTCTTAACACAAACTTCAAAAAAATCCTAAATAAAAAAAAAAGAAAAAACCACTAAGCCCTTAACACAGGGAAAAAGCAAAAAATCTTCAAAAACTGTAAAAACAAACAAAAAAACCCAAACAAATAAAATAACCCCTTGACACCATCAAACAAAAACCTGGAGAACCTGAAAAAAAATCCTAAAATTCTAAAAGAAATAAAACCATCAAGAACCCTGAAAAGGCCCTAAAAATCCACTGAAATCCTTTAAAACCTAAAAAAGCCCAAAACTCTAAGTACATTAAATTTCTAGATCTGTAGACACCTCAAAAACTCTCAAAAACCATAAGAAAACATAAAAACCGCTAAGAACCTAAAATAGACAAAAAATTAAAATATTAAAATCCCTTTGAAAAATCCTAAAACACTAAAAAAACCCGTAAATTTTTAAAAAACAGAATCACTAACTGTAAAAAAAAAATCTAAAAAACCCTCTAGAAGCATTAAAAAAATTAAAAAATCTAAAACCCTAAAATAAAACATAAAGCCTTTAAAAAGCACAATAAGACCCTAATAAAAACCTAAAAATGTAAAAAAATACCATAAAA
>NW_018391861.1:2806-5395 GCF_900095145.1 Mus pahari | reverse complement strand
CAGATACCAGGTACCAAAGTTAAATCAGGATCAGATTAACGATCTTAAAAGTCCCATTTCCCCTAAGGAAACAGAAGTAGTCACTAATAATGTCCCACCCAAACAAAGCCCAGGGCCAGATGGGTTTAGTGCACAGTTCTATCAGACCTTCAACGAAGACCTAATTCCAACTCTCTTCAAACTATTCCACAAAATAGAAACAGTAGGTACTCTACCCAATTAGTTCTATGACCCCTCAATTACTCTGATACCTAAACCACACAAAGACCCAATAAAGAGAGAAATTCAGACCAATTTATCTTATGAATATTGATGGAAAAATACTAAATAAAATTCTTGCAAACCGAATCCAAGAACACATCCAAATGTTCATCCACCATGACCAAATAGGCTTCA
This sequence comes from Mus pahari, assembly GCF_900095145.1. Lineage (NCBI taxonomy): Eukaryota > Metazoa > Chordata > Mammalia > Rodentia > Muridae > Mus > Mus pahari. Next base: position 4,999 of record NW_018391861.1, on the reverse strand, counting down.
TCTCAGGGATGCAGGGATGGTTTAATATATGCAAATCCATCAACATAATCCACTATATAAACAAACTCAAAGACAAAAATCACATGATCATCTCGTTACATGCTGAGAAAGCATTTGACAAAAATCCAACACCCCTTCATGATAAAAGTCTTGGAAAAATTAGGAATTCAAGGCCCATACCTAAACTTAATAAAAGCAATCTATAGCAAACCAGTAGCCAACATGAAAGTAAATGGAGAGAAGCTGGAGGCAATCTCACTATAATCAGAAACTAGACCCCTATTCAATATTTTACTTGAAGTCCTAGCCAGAGCAATTCAACAGCTAAAGGAGATCAAGGGGATACAAATTGGAAAGGAAGAAATCAAAATTTCACTATTTGCAGATGATATGATTATATATATAAGTGACCCTAAAAATTCCACCAGAGAACTTCTAAACCTCATAAACAGTTTCGGTGCAGTAGCTGGATATAAAATTAACTCAAACAAATCAATGGCCTTTCTCTACAAAAAGAATAAACAGGACGAGAAAGAAATTAGTAAAACAACACACTTCACAATAGTCAAAAAAATATAAAATACCTTAGTGTGACTTTAACTAAGGAGGTAAAAGGTCAGTATGACAAAAACTTCAAGTATCTGAAGAAAGCAATTGAAGATCTCAAAAAATGGAAAGATCTCCCATGCTCCCCCATCAGCATGATTAATATAGTAAAAGGCTATCCTGCTGAAAGCCATCTACATATTCAATTCAATCCCTAGCAAAATTCCAACTCAATTCTTCACTAAATTAGAAAGAGCAAGTTGCAAATTCATCTGGAAAAATAAAAAACCTAGGATAGCAAAAACTATTCTCAACAATAAAAGAACCTCTGGGGTAATCACCATGCCTGACCTCAAGATATACTACAGAGCAATTGTGATAAAATCTGCATGGTACTGGTACAGTGACAGACAGGTAGATCAATGGAACAGAATTGAAGACCCAGAAATGAACCCACACACCTATGGTTACTTGATATTTGACAAATGAGCTAAAACCATCTAGAGGAAAAAAGATAGCATTTTCAACGAATGGTGTTGGTACAACTGGCTGTTAGCATGNAGAAAAATACAAATTGATCCATTCTCATCTCCTTGTACAAAGCTCAAGTCTAAGTGGATCAAAGANCTCCACATAAAACCAGAGACACTGAAATATATAGAGGAGAAAAATGGGGAAACGTCTTGAAGAAATGGGCACAGGGGGAAAATTCTTTAAGAGAACAGCAATGGCCTGTGCTGTTAGATCAAGAATCAACAAACGGGACCTCACTAAATTGCAAAGCTTCTGTAGGGCAAAAGATACTGTCAATAAGACAAAGAGGCCAGCAACACATTGAGAAAGAATTTTTACCAATCCTAAATCTGATAGAGGACTAATATCCAATATATACACCGAGCTCAAGAAGCTGAACTCCAAAAATTCAAATAACCCCATTAAAACAAGGGTTACAGAGCTAAACAGAGAATTCTCAACTGAGGAATACCACAGGGCTGAGAAGCACTATAAAAAAAATGTTCACCATCCTTAATCATCAGGGAAATACAAATCAAATCAACCCTGAGATTTCACCTCACACCAGTTAGAATGGCAAAGAACAAAAATTCAGGGGATAGCAGATGCTGGCGATGATGTGGAGATAGAGGGATACTCCCCCATTGCTGGTTGGATTGCAAGCTAGTAAAACCACTCTGGAATTCAGTCTGGTGGTTCTTCAAAAACTGTTCATAGTACTATTGGCAGATCCAGCAATACCTCTTCTAGGTATATACCCAGAATATGTTCCAACTGGTAATAAGGACACATGCTCCACTATGTTCATAACTGCCCTATTTATAATAGCCAGAAGCTGGAAAGAAGCCAGATGTCCCGCAACAGAGGAATGCATATAGAAAATGTGGTACATTTACACAATGGAGTACTACTCAGCTATTAAAAACAATGAATTTATGAAGTTCTTAGTCAAATGGGTGTATCTGGAGGATATCAACCTGAGTGAGGCAACCCAATCATAAAAGAACTCACTTGATATGCACTCACTGATAAGTGGATATTAGCCCAGAAACCTAGAATATCCAAGATACAATCTCCAAAACACAAGAAAATCAAGAATAAGGAAGACCAACATGTGGATACTTCATTCCTCCC
>NW_018391861.1:0-2085 GCF_900095145.1 Mus pahari | reverse complement strand
CAGGGGATCAGGGTCGGGGGAGGGTATAGGGGACATTCGATATAGCATTTGAAATGTAAATGAAAAAATATCTAATAAAATAATTAATAAAAAGTTATCCTCATAAAAAATAAATCTCAAAAAAATTCTATTATAGATTCTGTTGTGTGGTTCACTCTTATGAAGAGCAAGATAAACAAGGAAAAATAGAAAATATATGATGCAAGCAGTAAGAGGTACCAGAAAGTGAAATGGAGCTAAATCCTATGTACAAGGTGATAAACAAATTGAGAATTGGAATAAAGATTGTGATGAATTCATGTGAGGACCCCACGCATAATAAACTTTCACCTTGTGAAAAGGAATTAAAAAATGGCTTAGGTACAGGTGCGGTGGTATATGTCTTTAATTGAAGCACTCAGAAACAGAGGTAAGTGGTCTCTGAGTTCATGATCAGCCTGGTCTACAGAGCATGTTCTAGGACAACCAAGGATACACAGTGATGGAAACCATAGAAAATAATAAGCTGGTGAAGATGTAATTGCCCAAGATGGCCATTATCCAGCCTCCTCAAGCAGCAGAACTTGGCAGCTTCATGTATATGGTTCTGGCTTTAGCGTTAAGATAGAAGAGCAGGCTTAGGGAATTGACCTCTGCAACTAAGGAATTCCATTGAGGTCAGGCCTATTGAAGGTATATCCTTACCTGGAGACCCAGAAAGGCTATTTATTGTATGAATCTGTAAAGGTGAAGCCTGTATTGCCTTGGAGATTCAGAGATGTTAGAGGTGCTAGAGCTGTGGGACACCTGCTGAGAAAAGCTGCTAACAGGAAAAAGAACCAGCTCAAGAGAAAGAAGTGTGTAGCAGTCAGTAAGTTGAAAGGAGTTTGACATCTAAAGAATGCTTTGACATAAAGATGTAGAAGTTGCACATTGTCAAGCAGGTTTTCATTCTTGCTTTGGTCCAGTATATCCTTACCATTCTTACTTCCCTACATTTTGTTAAAGTAATACATATTCTCTGCAATTATATATTGGAAGAATGATTTTATCTGTTTTTCTAATTTGGATTTTATAGGGCAGTTCAGAAAGATTGTATGAATCTCAGAAGAGACTAAATGATCTGTTACGGTAGGGGCCAGCCCTGCCATCTTCTGCCTGAACCCAGTGGAGGCTGCCAAGGACCCCAGAGTACTCTCCATGCCACAGGATCTCCAGATCACCTGAGGATCATGGGTGAGTGGAACTTAACATCAGCTCCAAAGAATCACAGAGAGTCTTGTGTCAGCAGGAACAGGGACAAAGGAAACCCATCCTACCAAAGGCTGAGATCCATTCCAGTAGGGGCCAGCAACACCATCTTCCTTGTGAAACCAGCCAAGGGCATCTAGGGCCCCAGAGGACTTTCCATGCCACAGAACACCTAGCACACCCAGGACCTCGTGATCACTGGAGAGCACGTAGGCAACAGAAGCAACAGAGCTTCTTGGACAGGGTCACTTTGGACCTTCATCTTCAGCCAGGAGGCAGAGCTGAGACCCAGACACCTGGGCAACTTCCTTTCCAGAGGAGAGTCAGCCTACAGGGAGGCCTCTGACCCAAGGACTCCGGAGGTTGATCAGAGCTCCAAACTTCTGGACACCAGCCCTGTAAGAGGATTGCTTCCCTGCAGAGAGTACTCTGATTACTTTTCTTTAATTTCTCTTAACATCAATGGACTCAATTCCCCAATAAAAACACATAGACTAATAGACCTGCTACACAAACAGGACCCAACATATTGGTTGCTTGCAGGAAACCCACCTCAGGGACAAAGACAGACACTACTTCAGAGTAAAAGGCTAGAAAACAATTTTCCAAGCAAATGGCCCAAAACAAAACAAAACAAACAAACAAACAAACAAAACAAGCTGGAGTACTCATTTTAATATTGTACTGGATAGCTTTGTGTCAACTTGACACAGCTGGAGTTATCACAGAGAAAGGAGCTTCAGTTGGGGAAATGCTTCCATGAGATCCAGCTGTAAGGCATTTTCTCAATTAGTGATCAAGGGGGGAGGTTCCCTTGTGGGTGGTGCCATCTCTGGGCTGGTAGTCTTGGGTTCT
>NW_018391860.1:0-5369 GCF_900095145.1 Mus pahari | reverse complement strand
TTTTCCTCTTAGGACTGCCTTCATTGTGTTCCATAAGTTTGGGTATGTTGTGGCTTCATTTTCATTAAACTCTATAAAGTCTATAATTTCTTTCTTTATTTCATCCTTGACCAAGATATCATTGAGTCGAGTTTTGTTCAGTTTCCACATGAATGTTGGCTTTCTATAATTTATGGTCTTATTGAAGATCAGCCTTAATCTGTGATAATCTGCTAGTACGCATGGGATAATTTCAATATTTTTGTAACTGTTGAGGCCTGTTTTGTGACTATGTCATCTGTCTGGTAACTCTGGATTCTGGGTATTGCCACTAGAAAGAGAAAATGGGCTGGCTAGAGGCTTGTATTCTTAAGCCAAAGAAGGCATCCTTAGATCTAAAACAGTGTACCATTTTTTCTCTGGTGGCAATGAGCTGAGTAGATTATATGGATTTGGGACTGAGGAATGTAGTTCCTGAATCCTCTTGTTGACTTCCTTGTGGTCTTGTACTGGTCTATAATCTCTAGTTCCAGGCTTTTTGACAGAAAGGAGAGGGTATTCCAGGGGGACTGGCTTGGGATTAGGATGCCAAGCTGCAAGAGTCTCAGAATATGGGGTCTTATTCCTTCTCTTGCCTCTTGACTCATTGGGTATTGTCAAACCCCAATTCGAGTGGCATCTGTTTTTAGTCCCACCACTAGTGGGGATACTTGCTTTGCCATTCGTATTTGCCCTCTTCTGTCTATGCTTGAGAAAAAGTCATCAGTCAGCCTTCAATGTCAAAGCTGGTTTGTGTTGGGGCTTCATGTAAGCGATATTCTTCCTCCATCCCTATAGTTAAAATAATGGAAGTTGGGGGAATTAAAAACCAAATCAGGCTGCTGGTAAAAGACCCCTGAAATGGGAGGGACCCATATTCAAGTCCCGGGATGATGTGATGCCCAAGAACTCACGAGAGACTGATCTTGATGCAAACAGCAAGAGGTTTAATCGGGAAAGGCCAGTGCACTGGGGACGACTTGTATCCCATGCAGGAGTAGAGGAGTCGACCCCGAACTCAAGGGATAAGGGGATTATAAAGGCACAAACCACAAACACCTGGCATTGGGCTATAGCATTTGGCAAGCGTAACAAGTTCAAGGAACAGTTAGAGTATTCTGTACGAACATTTCCTAAAACAATGGAGCAAGTTAAACTTCTACTTTGTGGTTAGTACATCCTGGAAAAATGGGGCGAGTTAAACTTTTATTCCCTGCCATTAGTGAAGTCTATTTTGGCTTACATAATTTTTCACTCTCTCTCTCTCTCTCAGGATCTTTCATCATAAACTTGTATGTTTTCCACCTTATAAAATTTTGGCCTTGTTGCAAATGATGTCATATGTCTCTTTTCACTTTCAGTTTCTTATCTAGTTGAATTCACACTTCGGTAAATGTTGGAGTTAATTCTTTCTTCTATGAAAATTTACTTTTTATGACCTCATGCATCTTTCCCTTTCTCTATAATTTCGGTTCCATGTCATACTTGATATCATCCTTTAACTTTTTAAGTTTTAATTCTATTGGAGACTAATACATTTTATCCATCTATAATTAGTGCTGAGGAGTTTTCATGAAGCATACTTGTATATCTTCATAACTGAGTTCCAGTCTCTTACATTTTTTCCCAATATGAGGAAAATAATTCTATATTTTCATGAGAAACAGAGATTTCAGTTATATAACTTATGCAACTGAAGAAAAATTATTTTCCACTAGTTAAATCAGATAAAACCAACGATAATACAGCGATTAATTGTCAAGTTAATACCACTGATTTATGAAAGGCACTGTCAATTGTATTTTTTGATTATTTAAAAATGTGACCTAAAACTGACTAATGAACTGGACAGCAAAGTCAAAGAGCCCTGACAACATTTTCTGTGAACCTACATGTTTCCTATGCTATATTTTCTTATATATATACATTTTATGAATCTACTATGTTTCCACTTCTTTTAATTCCCTGAATCCAAAATATTACAGTGAACAGCTGGGAGTTAGAAATCCAGTGTGTTCCCAGATGAGCTCATGAAGCACTTGGATCAGCATTGGTAAAGAATTTGTCTGAGATCATGGGGTAACCTGTTTTCACAAGAGCAAATAGAGAACCAAAGCTCAGAGAACTCCAACCTCTACCTACATTCTGTAGCAGGAATACTTCCAAATAGTCACATATACAAACAGACATAGTCACATATGTACACAAACACACACACACACACACACACACACAAGGCAGAGAGAGAGAGAGAGAGAGAGAGAGAGAGAGAGAGAGAGAGCTAGAAGGCCAAAAAGACATTGTGTACACATATATGAACCAGAATAGAAGGAGAATTAAATACAATGTTTATCTTCAACGGAATGAGGTACATAGGTGCTCTTCCTGAAATGCTAGGAATGATGTTGATTTTTCAACCTAGTGATCCTTTCTGTCTGATTATTCAGGCTCTGCCTCTATCTCCACAATTTTGTTTTAATTTATCCCAGCCCCTTTCTCCTTTATCTTGAGCATTACATATAAATCATGTAAATTATTCTTTTGAGTGATATCACTTGTATTTTACAATAGCCTGTTACATTTATATTAATTTAGGGTCAGGACAATCCTGACATCTACAAGCACTGTGATTCTCTCAGTCAAGAATCCTAGACCCCAAATCTTGGGCACTGTCACAGAGTCAAAAGTACCCATTCATGTGGAAGATTCCAGATGTACTTTGTAAAGAATCTCAGTGTAAGCATGCCTTAAAATTATTGTCCACGTGTGACAAGTTAATTGTTATCTGAATAGTTTTTCCAAAAGTATGCTGTTTAGTTATGGATTAAAAATTATTAGGGCCAGATGCTAGCAGTATTGGTCCAGCAGCAATTCAGTAAAATCTGACTGAGCAGAGTTTCATTCTTATCTAACTGAACCAAGGAGGATAGATACTTATTAGAAAATACAGGAAATAAGTAATTCCATAACAGAAAACATGAGGAAAGTACAATGTATGAAACAAAAAAGGGGCCCCAGGGAAGAGGGGGGGAAGAAAGACCCACACCCAGCCACAGTTTTACATATTCTCTGGTCTGCCAGGCATGGGAGAGCTGTTATCTACCTTCCACTCATCCCTGGGTAGACATTCAAGCCTCTGACCCACTCTTCAGGGATTGGCCAAGGGGCAGTCCTACCTGGGATTCCAGGATTTACCTTGCTAAAGCCACCGGGGTTATGGGAGAGTGGTATAAGAGAAGAGGTTCCCAACACTGGTGAGAGTGAGTGCAGTGGATCTTGACTGGAGCACAGAAAGGCATTCTAATGGGAGATTAGAAATGACTCATTAGGAGAAAGCCTGTCNCATCCTCCAAGCNCAGTGGGCCTTGATGAGTAGAGACATTCTATGGTTTTAGAGCTTTATTATAGAAATGCAGGGGGAAAAGAGAGAGAGAGAGAGAGAGAGAGAGAGAGAGAGAGAGAGAGAGAGAGAGAGAGAGAGAGAAGACTAGAGAGTAAGAGGGAGAGAGGAGAGGAGAGGAGAGGAGAGAGGAGAGGAGAAGACAAAGAGAGAGGAGAGAGGGGGTGAGAGTGAGGGGTAAGAAGTAAGAGAGCAAGGTGGGGCTGAACAGCCCTTTTATGGTCTTCACTGCAGCTAGGTAACTGAAGAGTTTAGTTTGAAGGTCAGAAGTTTGTGCCACTGCCCACATGACTATTGACCATGCTTCTCTTGTGGGGGCTGTGGGAGGTGGTAACTTAGGCAGGGGCCAGAGTTCCAGGAGCATGAGGGAATGCCTACCAAGTCATGTGGGTGAATTATGACCATTGGGGTTCATACCTCAGCTCGACTGGAGACCAGCCTCAAATTCCCCATAATTATTAATGAAATAGACCTAACAAATTTATATATAAACTTGAATCCAAACAGAAAAGAAATATCTTCTTTTCAGCACCTCATGGATCCTTCTCCAAAATTGACCATATAGTCAGTCACAAAGCAGCATCAACATATACAAGAATATTAAAAGAACATTTTGTATCTTATCAGACATCCATGGATTAATCTGGACTTCAACAACAGCGGAAATACCAGAAAGCCTATACAGTCAAAGTAATTGTACAACTCTCTGCTCAATTATGTCTGAGTTAGAGAAGAAACAAAGAAAGAAATTAAAGACTTTCTAGAACTCAATGAAAATGAATACCTAACATACCCGAATTTATGGGACACAATGAAAGCAGTGCTAACAGGAAAGTTCACAGCACTAAGTTCTCACACCAGCAGTTTGAAAGTATACCTGAAAGCTCTAGAAAATAATGAAGCAAGCACTCCAAAGGCAAGGGGAAGACAAGAAATATTTGAAACCAGGGCTGAAATCTATCACTTTGAAACAAAGAAAACAATACCAAGAGTAAACAAAGCCAGAGCTAGTTATTTGAGAAAATCAACAGGATAGACAAACCGTTAGCCAAACAAAAGAAAAGATACAGTACAAAAATTATCCATATCTCAGTCTGTAGGCTGCTGATTTGTCTTATTGATTATGCCCTTTGCTTTACAAAAGCTTTCCAGTTTCATGAGGTTCCATTTATCAATTCTTGATATTAGAGCATGAGCCCTTGGAGCTCTATTTAGGAAATTCCCCCCTGGGCCAATGAGTTCAAAGCTCTTTTCCACTTTCTTTCTATTAGATTCAGTGTATCTGGGTTTATGTGGATCCAGGCCCTTGATTCACTTGGAACTGAACTTTGTGCAAGGTGACAAAATATGGGTCTATTTTCATTTTTTATATAGACATTCAGTTAGACTAGAACCATTTATTGAAGATGCTTTCTTTTTTTTCCCATTGTATATTTTTGGCTTCTTTGACAAAGTATGTGTACATGTGTGGTTTTATTTCTGGGTCTTCAATTCTATTCCATTGGTTGTGTCTGTCTCTGTACCAGTACCGTGCAGTTTTTATCACTATTGCTTTGTAGTACAGCTTGAGGTCAGGGATGGTGACTCTGCCAGCCATTCTCTTACTAAGAATTGTTTATTCACTTCTGGGGCTTGCCTTTCCAGATGAACTTGAGAATTGCTCTTTCCGTGTCTTTGAAGAATTGTGTGGGGATTCTGATAGGGATTGCATTGAATCTGTTGATTGCCTTAAGTACGATGGCCATTTTTACTATATTAATTTTGCCAATCCGTGATCATGGGAGATCTCTCCATTTTCTGAGATCTTATTCAGTTTCTTTCTTTTTTTTTCAATTGTATTTTTTATTAGATATTTCCTTTATTTACATTTCAAATGCTATCCCAAAAGTTCCCTATACCCTCCCCCCCCCGCCCCTGCTCCCCTACCCACCCACTCCCACTTCTTGGCCCT
>NW_018391859.1:0-5164 GCF_900095145.1 Mus pahari | reverse complement strand
GGTTTTGCTCATTTCCATCACCTGTTTGTTTTTGTTCTCCTCTCTCTCTTTAAGGTCTTCGACCTCTTTCGAAGTATTCTCTTGTTTTTCTTTAAGCATTTGTATCTCTTTAGCAGTGTTCTCCTGCATTTCTTTAATAATGCTCTTCTTTAAGTCCTCTAACTGCATCATGAGGTATGCTTTTAAACTGATTCTTGCTTTTCGGGTGTGTTGGGGTATTCAGGACTGACTGAGGTAGGAATGCTAGGTTCTGATGATGGTGAGTAGTCTTGGTTCCTGTTAGTAAGATTCCTACATTTTCCTTTCGCCATCTGGTGATCTCTGCAGTTAGTTGTTATAGTTGTCTCTGGTTGGAGCTTGTTCCTCTTGTGATTCCGTTAGCCTCTGTCAGCAGTCCTGGGAGTCCAGTTTTCCCCTGAGTCTCAGAGGTCAGGTTACTCTCTGCACGGAAGCTCTCTTCTAGCAGGCGAATGTGCACAGAGGGCTGGCGTTCAGATCTGCCTCATTGCTGAAGATATAGGTCCAAAACAGGACTTGTGCCAGAAGATGAGTTGCCTCTGCATATTATTCACTCACCTGCACAGTCTAGCCACTGAGGAACTCTGGACACAATATGACTCTCTCACCTGCTCTGGCAGACAGAGCCNTCACTGGTCGCCACCTTTCCTCTGGCGAGGAAGGTGCCCAAAATTCTGGATCCCGAAATAGAGTCTGTCCCAGAAGTTAGGTTACTTCTTTCTGTCCTGAAGCTGTGCAGGTTCTTTGGTCCACACTCTTGCCAGTGCAGACTGAAGGTCAGAAGCTGCCCTCTAACCGGCAGTGGACTGGAGCAAAGATGGTTCTCCTTCTGGCTCAGGCCAGGAGACTGCTCCTGGGAGCACACCCCTCCTCAGGCAGGAAAGGTGCAGGGTGAAGGTCCAAGTCAGGAGACTGCTCCCGGGCAGACACCCCTCCTCGGGCAGGGAAAGGCACCGGATGACTGGAACCAGAAATGGGATCCTTCCCAGAAGCTGTGATGCTTCTCCAATTCGCCCTCTCCCCGGCAGTGCAGTGGAGCAAAGATGGCTCACCTTCCGGATCAGTTCTGGAGCCTGCTCCTGGGCAAACACCCCTCTTTTGGCAGGAAATGCGCTGGATGACTCACTAGTTTTCTTAAATCTAACCAATTATCTAATTTTCCTTCCCCTGGCCACTCCCTTTAAAGAATTTCTCATCACCCCTATTCAGCAGAAAGAAACCATGGAGAGTGGTCAGCTCAATTCTCTGGGTGTTGTTGTCTGCTCATGAGTATTTTACAAATTATAGATAGGTTGTCATTTTAAGGGATAATCTGGGAATGGTCATAATTTTGAACAGGGAGCAAATAGATGGGATGTATGACTAAATTTATTCTTGAACAAAGCATTGCGTAGCCATAATTTTACATTGGTAGTGATATTTTAAAATAGCAGCTCACATCTGAACATAGCATACCATGTCAAAACAGTTCCACTTGTAAGAGATTTATTGGGAGAAAGAGGGACAAGGAAGGTGGCAGCAGAAAGAGAAGGTGGAGAGAGAGAGAGAGAGAGAGAGAGAGAGAGAGAGAGAGAGAGAGAGAGGCATTTCTGATATATATGGATATGAATGTTGATGTGGTCACAGGTAAAGGTGGGAGGTGAGGCCAATGCATTCTGGGAATATGGTTTCTGTGTCTTGGCAACAGGTGTTTAGGTCATGCTGTCACCTATATGATGTCACTGTTTTTGGAGATCCAGATATCAACAGATAGAATTCTTGCCTAGTATGCACATGGCCCTTAGTTTGATGCTCAGACTGCACAAAACTGCCATAGTGGCACACACCTGTGTATTCAACACTTGGAGACAAAACTAGAAAGATCAGAAGTTCAAAGTCATCTTCAGCCACATAGTAGATGAAGCAACCTTGGGATACAGAGCACCATGTCTTAAAAATAGTAATTATTACAAAGCTTAATTTATGAAGTTGAAGATATAGCTTAATTGTGAGGAGCACTGACTGCTCCTTTAGGACCCAGGTTGAATCCCAGCTCCCACATGGCAGCACACACTTTGCTTTGATAAAGTTGACATGACACATCACAATACACAATAATACATAGTATATAATTGTGGCCCTCCATTCCCTTTTGGCATCCTAGGCTGATACTGAGCTAGGAGGGCAAGCAGAGGAGAGTATGCAGAAGCCTTGTGAGTACCTATAGTAATGAACACACACTGGGACCAGATGCAGGGAGGCAGATCAACATTACTTGGGGTGATTAAGGCTTATATACTTTAGTGAGACGGGGGCTAGAAATATCCAGGATGGACAAAGGTCACTGGTTGCAGGTTGAAGGTAACAAAATTCCTCATTAGCTTGGGAAGCATTTCAGGAATCTCAAGTGCTAGCTAAACTGGTTCTTATCAGAAGGAAGTTGAATTTGTAATCTTCCCCAATGCTATGTGAAATAATGCAAGTAGAGGTGTGTCTGGGGGGGGGCGTTGTTAATTCTCCAGACAGGGTTAGAGAAGCAGAAGCCCTGCCAGTGAAGGGCATATTGCACTCATATTGCACTGAGCCCCAGAAGGTAATCTGAAAATTGGTAGACTTTGACCTTAATTAGCAGAGGAACCTATACTAATCCAACTGTACCGCCAGTTCCAAGGGATCTGATGGCCCTCTTCTGACTTCCACAGTCAACAAGCATCAAATGGTGCCCATACATACCTGCAGGAAAAACACCTTTACACACAAAAGAAATTAGTTAATAAACCAATAAAGACAAAAATGCAAAAGCCTACTTTAAAAATGAGTAACAGCCTAGAAAGATAAAACAGATTGCTAGATTCAGTGTGATCTTTACTCTTACTCATTTCCTGCAAATGAGAAAATTTTCTTCCTTATGGTTATACAGAACTTTATTGCATATGCATGCCTATTTTTTCAGTGTCTAAACTGCCAAGTGTCAGAGACCAGGTTGAGAAAGCCCAGGCATCTTACATCTCGGGCATCCTGCAGCCCAGTCATTTTACACCCAGGGCATCCCTGAAGCCCAGTTGTTTTCACAGTATGCAGCTAAGAGAGTTCTTTGTCAAGAGCCCTTCCCCCCTCTCTCTGCAAGGCCACTCCTGGGAACCAGCAAGACCTAAACAGACATCAAGGACTGAGGGAGTCTTCTCACATTCCAGAGCTGCCCAGAGCTGTCACCTTGAACTGTCAGGAGGATCCGGACCCCGATATCCCAGGGCAGTGGCGCCAAGGACCCTAGATGAATCACTAAATGTATTAGACTTGCAAATAACTCTTCCCAATTATTTCTCTCACTGTATACCTTTGATCACCCTTCTACAAATTGTATATAACCTGAGCATCTCCCCTTAGTAAAAGAGACTATGACAAACATGCATGGTCTACNTCTCTTTCTTTATTCCCATTTCTCTCTAGGTTTGTGATCCCCTTCAAGGACCATGGAATAAAGTGTCCCGCAGGCAGAGTAGCTGGCGCCCAACGTGGGGCTTGAAGGTTCGGATCACTTTCCAGACAGACGGAGGCAGGAGCCTAGCTCCAACCAAAGAACAGTCGCGACTTTAAGTAAAGAAAAAGAAGAAAAAGAGCAGAAGAAGAAAAAGAGAAGAAGAAAAGGAAGAAGTGAAACGTGAGTAAGATTTCATAGGGGAATCGTTCTTTTTGGCCACAGGAAAAAGATTCCCCCGTAGTTTAGTAGATTCAGAGGGGAAGCTTGAGAAAAAAACTTCCTCTGTAGTTTAGCACATTTATAGAGGGGAATCTTGTGGATAAGCATTCCTCCGTAGAATAGTAAAATTAAGTTGTCTCTGACTTTATTAAGAAATGGGTAAAAATCTATCAAAAGAGGCTATCTTTATTAGAGACCTGAAGATCGCTCTCAGAGAGAGGGGAGTGACTGTTAAGAAAAAAGATTTGGTAAAATTCTTCATTTTTATAGATCAGACCTGTCCTTGGTTTATCATAGNTGGGGCAGAAATTCACCGCAAGAAATGGCAAAGAGTAGGTAGAGAGCTAAATGATAGAATAACTATGTATGGTCCAAATGCTGTCCCTGTTACTGTCTTTTTGTATTGGGGATTGATTCGTGATTTAATTGAAAGTGCANCTGAAGATTGTGACAAAAGACAGTGGCAGAATACTGCCTCCGCCCGCTTTCGTGAGAGGCCTCAGAAGCGGCACTAACTCCCAAGAAACAGGGTCCCTTGCGCCCGTCTTTAGTAATTATAGACGTGCCGCAGTCGGTTCCTCTTTATCCCCCTCTTTCAGAGGATCCTCTCCCTGACCAGGTTCCGCTAATTAATCCTGTCTTTAAAAAGCCTGCTTCCAAAACTTTGGGCACTGAGATCGCGGAGGAGATTGAGGACAAGGAGGAGGCAGCGGTCCCTTGTCTTAAGCCTGACTGGCCTACACTCCCCTCTGCGCCCGTATCATGGCTCCCTCCCTACCAGCCAAATGCCCGTGTGCCCGCCACCTTCCTGGGCTCTCTTAAAGGGACAGTACCCGCGCAGCAGCCTTAGGCGGCTCTTGCACACTCATGGTGGTGCCGAATCACCCTGCTCCCGAGTGTTACCGCCCCCAGGCACAAAGCTTTGGCTTTTCCTGTAATTACTAGGCCAAGAGCAGTAGATTCTGTATGGGACGCAGTGCCAGCTGACGCTCCCCCTCCCCCTAGGGCCGCATTTTTTTGCGCAGAGCCTAGCAGCCAGCTTAGAATGGGAAAGAAAGAGATTCAGAGGCCTCAATAAAATGGCAGGTCTCTGCTGTGATGTAGACCTTTAGCCACTAGATGTCTCAAGCAGCTTACCAGGCAGTTTGTACAGCCTTTGTCAGTGAGGCCTTGTGGTGCAAAGGTTGCGTACCTGACTCCAGGTCAGGAAGTTGCATGTTCAAGTCTCTCCCAAGAAAGTTCAGATTTACTTCCATCATTTGTTTTTGGGCTTTAAATTGTTTCATAATAAAGTTCTTTCACAAAAGGTTCATTTAAGGAGAGATTCGTTACAGACTCTTAATAATTTTCCATGTTTGCTAGGCGATATTAATTGCCTCTGCCCCTATTTAAAGCTTACAACAGGAGAGTTAAAGCCTTTGTTTGACATTTTGCNTGGAGACTCAGATCCATCTGACGCACGCTGAC
>NW_018391858.1:10724-18266 GCF_900095145.1 Mus pahari | reverse complement strand
GTTTTTGCTATCCTAGGTTTTTTATTATTCCAGATGAATTTTCAAATTGCCCTTTCTAATTCAGTGAAGAATTGAGTTGGAATTTTGATGGGGATTACATTGAATCTGTAGATTGCTTTTGGCAAGGTAGCCATTTTTACTATATTAATCCTGCCAATAATGAACATGGGAGATCTTTCCGTCTTCTGAGATCTTCAAATTTTTTCTTCAAAGGCTTGAAGTTCTCCTCATACAGATCTTTCACTTTCACGCAAAAGTATTTTAGGCTATTTGTGACTATTGAGAAGGGTGTTGTTTTCCTAATGTCTTTCTCACCCTGTTTATCCTTTGGGTAGAGAAAGGCCACTGATTTGTTGAAGTTAATTTTATATCCTGCTATTTCACTGAAGTTGTTCTCTGGTGGAATTTTGGGGGTTACTTAAGAATACTATCCAATCTACTTCATCCCCTCTTAGAATGGGGAACAAAATACCCATGAAAGGAGTTACAGAGACAAAGTTCAGAGCAGAGACTGAAGGAAAGACCATCCAGAGACTGCCCCACAGGTGGATCCATCCCACATACAACCAAACCCAGACACTATTGCATATGCCAGCAAGATTTTGCTGACAGGACCCTGATATAGCTGTCTCTTGAAAGGCTCTGCCAGTGCCTGGCAAATACAGAAGTGGATGCTCACTGTCATCTATTGAATGGAACACAGGGCCCCCAGTGGAGGAGCTATAGAAAGTACCCAAGGAGCTAAAGGGGTGTACAACCCTATAGATGGAACAATAAGAACTAACCAGTACCCCCAGAGCTTGCATCTCTAGATGCATATATAGCAGAGGATGGCCTAGTCGGCCATCATTGGGAGGAGAGGCCCCTAGGTCTTGCAAACTTGGTCAGTTTTGGAGGAGGTACCATGAGGTGCTGAGAAGAAGGTATATCCTTTTGTTTTAGGATAAAATGTTCTGTAGATATCTGTTGAATCCATTTGTTTCATAACTTCTTTTAGTTTCACTGTGTCTCTGTTTAGTTTTTTTCCAAGATCTGACAATTGAGCCAGGGGTGTTGAAGTCTCCCACTATTATTGTGTGCAGTGTAGTGTGTGCTTTGAGCTTTAGAAAAGTTTCTTTAATGAATGTTGATGCCCTTGACTTTGAAGCATAGATATTCAGAATTGAGAGTTCATCTTGGTACATTTTACATTTGATGAATATGAAGTGTCCCTCCTTGTCTTTTTTGATAACTTGGGGCTGGAAGTCGATTTTGTTTGATATTAGAATGGCTACTCCAGCTTGTTTCTTTGGACCATTTGCTTGGAAAATTGCTTTCCAGCCTTTTACTCTGAGGTACTGTCTGTCTTTGTCCCTGAGGTAAGTTTCCTGTATGCTGCAAAATGTTGGGTTCTTTTTATGAAGCCAGTCTGTTAGTCTATGTCTTTTTATTAGAGAATTGAGTCCATTGATATTAAGAGATATTAAGGAAAAGTAATTGTTGCTTCCTGTTATTTTTGTTGTTAGAGTTGGGATTCNGTTCTTGTGGCTATCTTCTTTTAGGTTTATTGAAAGATTACTTTCTTGCTTTTTCTAGGGTGTAGTTTCACTTCTTGTGTTGGAGTTTTCCCTTCATTATCCTTTGAAGGGCCAGATTTGTAGAAAGATATTGTGTAAATTTGGTTTTGTCATGGAATACTTTGGTTTCTCCATCTATGGTAATTGACAGTTTTGCTGGGTATAGTAGCCTGGGCTTACATTTGTGTTCTCTTAGGTTCTGTATAACATCTGCCCAGGATCTTCTGGCTTTCATAGTCTCGGGTAAAATTTCTGGTTTAATTCTTAAAGGTCTGCATTTATGTGTTACTTGACCTTTTTCCCTTACTGCTTTAATATTCTGTCTTTGTTCAGTGCATTTGGCGTTTTGATTAATATGTGATGCAAGGAAATTCTTTTCTGGTCCAGTCTATTTGGAGTTCTGTAGGCTTCTTGTATGTTCGTGGGCATCTCTTTCTTTAGGTTCATGAAGTTTTCTTCTATAATTTTGTTGAAGATATTTACTGGCCCTTTAAGTTGAAAATCTTCATTCTCATCTATACCTATTATCCTTAGGTTTGGTATTCTTATTGTGTCCTGGCTTTCCTGGATATTTTGAGTTAGGATCTTTTTGCATTTCATTTTGTTTGATGGTGTGTCAATGTTTTCTATGGAATCTTCTGCACCTGAGGTTCTCTCTTCCATCTCTTGTATTCTGTTGGTGATGCTTGTATTTAAGGCTCCTGATTTCTTTTCTAGGATTTCTATCTCCAGAGTTTTCTCCATTTGTGATTGTTTCTACTTCCATTTTTAGATTCTTGATGGTTTTGTTCAATTCCTTCACCTGTTTAGTTATGTTTTACTGTAATTCTTTAAGGAATTTTTTGTGTTTCTTTTTTTTAAAGACTTCTACCTGTTTACCTGTGTTCTCCTGTAATTCTTTAAGGGATTTTTGTGTTTCCTCTTTAAGAACGTCTACCTGTTTAGCTGTGTTCTCCTGTATTTTTTTAAAGGAGTTATTAATGTCCTTCTTAAAATCCTCTACCAGCATCATGAAATATGATTTTAAATCCGAATCTTGTTTTTCCAGTGTGCTGGAGTATCTAGGACTTACTGTGGTGGGAATACTGGGTCCTGATAATGTCAAGTAGTCTTGGTTTCTGTTGTTAAGACTCTTGCATTTGCCTTTCGCCATCTGTAATCTCTAGTGTCAGATGTTCTTGCTATCTCTGGCTGGAGCTTATTCCTCCTGTGAGTCTGTAAGCCTGTGTCAGCACTCCTGGGGGACAAGCTCTTTCCTGGCAAGATCAGAGCAGAGAGGGCTGTGGAACAGCCCCACCTCATGGCTGCAGGTGTAGCCCCATAGGACCCTGTCCCAGTTGCTTTGCTGCTTCTGAGGCCTGTGTTCTCCTGAGTGAACCCACATTCTAGTAAAGGAATTTCTGTGAGCAGCATGCTGTGCAACACTGAGTGGAGGCTTCCATGTCACTAACTGTAATTCAAACAAGGTGCTAATATCTAGCATTTACCAAGAATCCAGAAATAAAATACTAAGAAAATAAACAGGCCAAACAAGAAACAAGCAAATGAACTGCAGAGACAGGAGAACGAGGCGGAGGAGGAGGAGGAGGAGGAGGAGGAGGAGGAGGAGGGTGAAGAGACAACTACAATCACAATGACACAAATGGACAATAACTTTTTAAATTTGTACAATAACCCAGGTTATCAAATAATGCAAATTAAAACTACTTTGAGATACAACAGACAGTGGCTATTATAAACAAACCTGACAACAGTGTTGGAGATGTGCAGAAAGAGAAAACTTTATTCACTGTCGGTAGGCGTGCAAGCTATTCCAGCCACTGTGGAACTCATTTGGGGGTATTATCAAAATAAAAAATAAAAATAAAAACTATCATATGACCCAGCCATATCTCTCCTACACAAATAACCAGAGAACTCTAAATACTACCATAGAGAAGTTTTCATCCTCACTTATTGCTACTTTATTCACTATAGTAAAGAGTTTGAATCAACTTAGCTGTCTACTAACATGAAATATATGAAAATTTCATATATGTAGAAAATAAAATGTTATTCTGCTCTAGAGAAAAAATTTAATTCAAAGATTTTCAGGAAAATGCATAGGCTTATAATGTATAAGATTAAGCACAGTCAAGAATCTTAGGAAGAAAACTAATTGGACTGTCTTATTCATATGCAGAACCTAGCCAACAACATATTAAAAAAAAACACAAAACACATGTGGGAACACAGTATAACATGCAAAAAGAGAATAAGAAAGACTAAGTATTAGGTGATAAACAAAGACTGACTGCAAGTAATGGACATGACTTATGAAAGACATATACAGATAAACTTTTCCAGTTCTAATACTGCCATTTGATTTTTTTTGGTTTGGGTGGTTGATAAATGATAAAAACATACTCAATAATGAAAAGATCCAGAGCTTTATAATAGATGTTCTAAATATAAAACTTATATATATATAGTCTGCTCAATTTCAGTGCATAATGTTTTAATTTGAGTTTTTATGATAAAGTCTATTTCTAAAAAACAAGAATATATCTATAACCTCACCATCAAATTCTTCAAAGAAAATAATTTCTCAATTACTTTCACTGAATTATCTTCTGATATATAACCTATCTTTAGTATTTAATATGTAAAACATCCATTTGATATTTATATCTTCTGTAAAATATGACTGCCTATTACTATCTTCTAATCTATTACAATTGATTCCAGTGACAAATTCCTGCCACAAATACTGTGAGTTAATAGCAAAATAGTAATTTAAATAAGTTTTAAAATGTTGTAACAAATGTTATATCCACATACACTGGGGGCAGAGATTGAAAATACCATCAAGAAGCAACTAGAAAGAAATTTTAATTCTTCTTATCACTTTAACAATTTTTTAATTTTGTTTTTCATTTTAATCTCTAATTTCTCCCTTCCAACTTGGTGTTCCTCTAGCCAGACAACACACTAGACTCACTACTGGTGAGTTTATTGAAGACTACAAATGCCTTTGTCCTGACCCTCAGGAAAATTTAACTTTATTGGTTTAGATATAGACATGTTTTGAAAGTTCCCAAATGATACCATTGCATAGCTGGGGGTCTTTTAGTTAGTAGTTCAAGTAACCCTAAATATTTTTAAAGAAATAAAATATAAACCCTATATAATTTAAAATAATATATAGGTTAGAGCTTAAAAAGCTTAAGATTGATTTCTAAAAATTTTATCCCAACAAAGAAACTATATATTTAAATCATTAAGAATTTCTAAATATTTTAATGACAGTGTTTAACTGGCTGATAGAGAGAACAAAGTACCAGGTCATTAAAGTCAAGCAAACATTTTGTATATAACAATAACAATTTTTAAATGTTAACTTTAAAAACACCTATGCATGCCAGGCAGTGTGGCACACGCCTTTAATCCCAGCACTTGGGAGGCAGAGGCA
This sequence comes from Mus pahari, assembly GCF_900095145.1. Classification (NCBI taxonomy): domain Eukaryota; kingdom Metazoa; phylum Chordata; class Mammalia; order Rodentia; family Muridae; genus Mus; species Mus pahari. Next base: position 13,259 of record NW_018391858.1, on the reverse strand, counting down.
GGCAGATTGCTGAGTTCAAGGCCAGCTTGGTCTACAGAGTGAGTTTCAGAACAGCCAGGGCTACAAAGAGAAACCTTGTCTGGAAAAAACGAAAACAAAACACCTATGTGAGATCTTCAGCTTATCTGCTCCCCTGAAGACACTACATCCTGAAGGTATCCCAGGAGTTTTTCTGCATGCAGGGCAAATGGTAAGAGACCTACTCAAAGACCCATAGCCTATGGGGGCCAAGTGGATTCTGAACACATCACCCTCCAACATACACACACCTGCCCTCCCTGCCCCCCTCCCCAAATTCCTCTCCTATTTCTGCCTGCACCTTCTGCCAGGGTAGAAGGCTAGCTTGTCCGCTTCCCAAAGACACAAAAGCCTGAAGGCATCTCAGTAGTCCCAATACACACAGGGCACCTGGCAGCAGACCCCACAATTCTACGGCCTCTCTGGAGAACAGCTACATATAGGGCAACAGCTTTACTGATCCTCTGAAGACTCAACAGGCTGAAGGACTCAAAGGAGATGAACTGCAGCCAGTTCAAAAGATCAGCAGCTTTTTTGCCTCTCTGAAGACCCTAGAGTTTGAAAACCCCACAAGAGGTCTGCTACAGCCAGGGCCAAAGGCATACCAGGAGACCTGAAGCAACCCAGGAACACAAGAGACACCCAGACCTGCAGGCACAAGGGAAACCAGATGGCAAGAGACAAGCACAAGACCATAAGCTACAGCAGTCAATATACTTTGGCATCATCAGAACCCAATTCTCCCACCACAACAAGCCCTAGATACACCAACACACCTGAAAAATCAGGAAACTGGTCTAAAATCCTATCTCATGAATATAATAGAGTCCTTTAAGAGGGATATAAATAACTCACAGAGGTGGCTGGTGAGATGGCTCAGTGAGTAAGAGCACCGACTGCTCTTCCAGGGGTCCAGAGTTCAAATCCCAGCAACCACATGGTGGCTCACAACCATCCGTAACCAGATCTGATGCCCTCTTCTGGAGTGTCTGAAGACAGCTACAGTGTACTTATATATGATAAATAAATAAATAAATCTTTAAAAAAAAAAACTCACAGAAAGAAATACAGGACAATACAGGTAAACAGGTAGAAGCCCTTAAAGAGAAAACAAATAAGTCACTTAAAAAATATAGAAAAACCAATCAAACAAGTGGATGAATTGAATAAAGCATTCGAAGACCTAAATGTGGAAGTAGAAACAATGAAGAAAACACAAATGGAGGCAACCATTGAGATGGGAAGACTAGAAAAGAGGCCAGAAATTACAAATGTAAGCATCACCAAAAGAATACAAGAGATAGAAGAGAGAATCTCAGGTATAAAAGATATCTTAGAAAATATTGACGTGAAGGGAGCCATCTTTGCTGCAGTGCGCAGAGGGTCCAGTAGTTGCCTGGGAGAAGGCCCCATTTCTGGATCCAGACATTCGGGCACCATCCCCGCCAGAGGAGAGGTGTCCACCCAGGAGCGCTCTCACTGCCTGAGCTGGTAAGGGAGCCATCTTTGCTCCAGAGCACACAGGCTCTGGTAATTGCCTGGAGAGGGCAGACTGCAGAAGGGACACAGTTTCTAGGACAGACCCCATTTCTGGCTCCACACATCCCAGCACCATCCCCACCAGAGGAGAGGTGCCCGCCCAGGAGCACTCTCACTGCCTGAGCTGGTAAGGGAGCCATCTTTGCTCCAGTTTGCCCAGGCTACAGTCTACACTGGTGAGAGTATGGACTACAGAAGCTACACAGCTTTGGGACAGATGGAAGCAATCTAAAAGACAACAGCCGCAAGAACAGAATCCCAACTTTAACATAAAAAATAACAGGAAGCAATTACTTTTCTTTAATTTCTCTTAACATCAACGGACCCATTTCCCTAATAAATAGACATAGACTAATACACTGGCTACACAATCAGGACCCAATATTTTGCTGCTTACAGGAAACCCACCTCAGGGAGAGAGATAGACACTACCTCATAGTGAAAGGCTGGAAAACAATTTTCCCAGCAAATGTCCGAAGAAACAAGCTGGAGTAGCTATTCAAATATCAAACAAAATTGACTTCCAACCCAAAGTTATCAAAAAAGACAAGGAGGTACACTTCATACTCATCAAAGGTAAAAATCTACCAAGAGGAACTCTCAATTCTGAATATCTATGTTCCAAATACAAGAGCAGCCACACTCACTAAAGAAACTTTAGTAAAGCGCAAAGGACACATTGCATCCCACACAATAGTGGGAGACTTTAACACCCAATCTCACCAATGGACAGATCCTGGAAACAGAAACTAAACAGAGACACATGGACAATAACAGAAGTTATGAAACAAATGAATTTAATAGATATCTACAGAACATTTTATCCTAAAACAAAAGGTTACACCTTCTCCACACCACATGGTACATCCTCCAAAATTAACCATATAATTGGTCACAAAACAGGCTTCCACAGATACAAAAATATTGAAATTATCCCGTGCATCCTATCAGATCACCACGGACTAAGGTTGATCTTCA
>NW_018391858.1:8527-9705 GCF_900095145.1 Mus pahari | reverse complement strand
CTTCAGTGAAGTAGCTGGATATAAAATTAACTCAAATAAATCAGTAGCCTTCCTCTACACGAAGGATAAATGAGCTGAGAAAGAAATTAAGGAACAAGACACTTCACAATAGTCACAAATAATATAAAATACCTTGGTGTGACTCTGTGTGATAAAGTGAAATATCAATATAAGAACTTCAAGCCTCTGAAGAAAGAAATCAAAGAAGATCTCAGAAGATGGAAAGATCTCCCATGCTCATGGATTGGCAAGATTAACATACTCAAAATGGCCATCCTGCCAAAAGCAATCTACAGATTCAATGCAATCCCCATCAAAATTCCAACTCAATTTTTCACTGAGTTAGAAAGGGCGATTTGCAAATTCATCTGGAATAAAAAAAACCTAGGATAGCAAAAACCATTCTCAACAGTAAAAAAAAAACCTCTGGTGGAATCACCATGCCTGACCTTAAACTGTACTACAGGGCAATTGTGATTAAAAAAAACTGCATGATGGTACTGGTACAGCAACAGACAGGTAGATCAATGGAATAGAATTGAAGACCCAGAAATGAACCCACACACCTATGGTCACTTGATCTTTAACAAAGAAGCTAAAACCGTCCAGTGGAAAAATGACAGCATTTTCAACAAATGGTGCTGGCACAACTGGCGGTTATCATGTAGAAGAATGAGAATTGACCCATTTTCTTATCTCCATCTAAAAAGCTCAAGTCTAAGTGGATCAAAGACTTCCACATAAAATCAGAGACACTGAAATTGATAGAGGAGAAAAGTGGGGAAAAGCCTCAAAGATATGGGCACAGGGGAAAAATTCCTTAACAGAACAGCAATGGCTTGTGCTGTAAAATCAAGATTTGACAAATGGGAGCTCATAAAATTGCAAAGCTTCTGTAAGGCAAAAGACACTGTCAACAAGACAAAAAGGCCACCAACAGATTGGGAAAGGATGTTTACCAATCCTAAATCTGATAGAGGACTAATATCCAATATATACAAAGAGCTCAAGAAGCTGGAGTCCAGAAACTCAAGTAACCCCATTTAAAAAATGGGGTACAGAGCTAAATAAAGAATTCTCAACTGAGGAATACCAAATGGCTGAGAAACACCTGAAAAAAATGTTCAACATCCTTAATCATCAGGGAAATGCAAATCAAAACAACCCTGAGATTCCAT
>NW_018391858.1:0-6548 GCF_900095145.1 Mus pahari | reverse complement strand
AACCCTGTAGGTAGAACAACAATATGAACTAATCAGTACCCTCAGAGTTCGTGTCTCTAGCTGCGTATGTAGCAGAAGATGGCCTAATCGGCCATCATTGGGAATAGAGGCCCCTTGGTCTTGCAAACTTTATATGACCCAACAAGGGAAGGCCTGGGCCAAGTATTGGGAGTGGGTGGGTAGGGGATCAGGGGTGTGGGGGTATAGGGAACTTTCGGGATAGCATTTGAAATGTAAATAAAGAAAATAATAATAATAAAGTAAAATAAAATAAAATAAAATAAAGGAATGTAAATAAAGAAAATATCTAATAAAATTATTTTTAAAAAAGAAGATATTGACACAACTGTCAAAAAATTCAAAACATAAAAAAGTCTTCTAACCCCAAACATCCAGGAAATCTAGGACAAATTGAAAAGACTAAATCTAAGATATAATAGGAATAGAGGAGAGTGAAGATTCCAAGCTCAACTGACCTGAAAATGGCTTCAAAAAAAATTTCCCCAACCTAAAGAAAGAGATTGCCATAAAGGTAAAAGAAGCCTATAGAACAACAAACAAATGGGACAAGAAAAGAAGAACCTCTCATCACATAATAATCAAAACACTAAATGCACAGAACAAAGAAAGAATCTTAACAGCTACAAGGGGGAAAGGCCAAGAAACACATAAAGGCAGACTTACCAGAATTACACCAGACTTCTCAACAGAGACAATGAAAGCCAGAAGAGCCTGATCAAAGGTCATGCAGACTCTAAGAGAACACAAATGCCAGCCCAGACTACTATATCCAGCAAAACTCTCAATTAACATAGGTGGAGAAACCAAAATATTCCAGGACAAAAAACATTCAAACAGTACCTATATACCATTACAGTCCTACAGATGATCCTAGAAGGAAAACTCCAACACGAGGAAGGTACCTGCACCAAAGAAAGGACAAGATATTAAGCATATCGCAACAAAGCCAAAAGGAGAGAACCACAAGCACATAAAGCCACCTACAAAAACAAACATATCAGGAACCAACAGACAAACTATCTAAAGAGGCCCATATTCCATAAAGAAATAGAAGAAGTCATTGAAAACCTCCCAACCACTGCAACCCTATAGGTGGAAAAACAATATGAACTAACCAGTACCCCCTGAGCTCGTGTCTCTAGCTGCATATGTAGCAGAAGATGGCCTAATCGGCCATCATTGAGAAGAGAGGCCCCTTGGTCTTGCAAACTTTATATGACCCAGCACAAGGGAACACCTGGGCCAAGTAGTGGGAGTGGGTGGGTAGGGGAGCAGGGGTGGGGGGGTATAGGGAACTTCCGGGATAGCATTTGAAATGTAAATAAAGAAAATAATAATAATTTTAAAAAAGATCAGATATAACATATAATTAAATAATGTAGCCGACTAGACACATGTCAGACATTTTAGTTGCTTTTAGAAGTATGAATTTCCACAGAGAAAAAGCAGCAGCTGACAGGCACAGAAGGATCTCAGAGTTGTCCCAGTATTTATTTCAACTTGAGTGTTGTAGTGGTTATTCCTGGTTGTCAACTTGACTATATTTGGAGTGAACTACAATCCAGAATTGGAAGGTACATCAGTGACCCTAATTTGGAGGCTGGGAGATGGAAGTTTCTGATCTGGATCTTGGTATGGAGATCTTGAGGCATAGTGGCTATGGATTCTAGAAGATTAAGACAGGGAGATCTCCGAGTTCAAGGTCATCTGTGATTAAAGGTGTGGTGGCACACACCTTTAATCTGGGCTACACCTTCCGCTGGAGACCATATAAGGACACTGGAAGAAGGGAGTCTCGTTCCCGCTCTTTCGCCTGCTTGCAGTCTGGGACTAAGCAATTGCTAGATCCTTGGACTTCCGTTCACAGCTACTACTGAACCATTGTTGGGAATTGGACTGCAGACTGTAAGTCATCAATAAATTCCTTTACTATATAGAGACTATCCATAAGTTCTGTGACTCTAGAGAACCCTGACTAATACAAGTGTATTAAGAACTTCCTGATTTCCAAGAGGTGGCTCAGATGTTAAGTCCACTTGTTGCTCTTGCAAAGAACCAGAGTTGAATTCTTAGTATCATGTCATACTCCATAACCACATATAACTCTAGACTGCTGGGATCTGATTCCCTCTACTGATGTCCATGGACATCATGTATATAAGTGATCAACATGAATACATGCAAGTAGAACATTCACAAATGAAATAAAATGAGTAAATCTAATTTTAAATTTTTCTAAAAACTAGCACACTGCTGTGTATCTGGGATGCTCTTTCCACACAGGATACAGTTTGAAGATTTTAGCATAGTCAGTGAATTGGCCACATATTAGCTCATAATGAGATCTATTTGTTTGAAGCTAGTACAAAAAGCATGAAGAAGGCAGATCCAAGTGAGGATATAATCACAAGGGCAAACTTTAAAGTGCACTCCATGTTCCTGTACCTTCCTCAACAATCTCTTCTCTCTGGCATTTAGCTAGATTCTGCCACTCCTCTAACTTGATGATTCTGCATTAACACTGGCTACAACAATGTGGCACCCCCATGAGATTTTAAGCATATTTTATGAACTGGAATGTTTCCTCAATATGAACCACACCTAAACCCTGATTGACCCTGAAGCACCAGAGAATCAGCAAGCTATTAATGTGGATCATTCTGCATTAATGTGGATCAAGCTATTAATTGTGGATCATTCATATCGTAATGTTTGAAAGAAGATTCAGAAAATTGAAGGTTTTGAAGGTAAAAATTTGTCTGAATTAATGGAAATTGCTCAGAAGATTTTTAATAATAGAGAAAGCCAAGAAGAAAAGCAAAGAAACTAGTGAAAATTTTATTGCAACTTAGTAATCTCAAAGAGGTTATATAAGAGGTATAGGTTCTCAAAGACCCCTAAATAATAAGACAAGACCAAACAATTTGACCAGTCACAACACTGCCAAGGCTTCAGAAAATCAGTGTGCCTACTATAAGGAAATGGGCCATTGGAAGAAGGAGTAACTGCAGTTACCTATTAGGTAAATACACTGAGATCATATGAAGTTTAGAAATATGAACTAGAAATAATGTGGAATTTTTCATTCATTTAATGAAAAATTAAATGTATGAGGAATTTTTCATTCATTAAATGAAAAATTAAAGGTATGAAGAAAAGAAGAAGAAGAAGAAGAAGAAGAAGAAGAAGAAGAAGAAGAAGAAGAAGAAGAAGAAGAAGAAGAACTACACTAAAAATAAATTCCAGTGTTTCACCAAAAAAAAATTACCTTTTAGAAAAAAAAGAAAAAAGAAAAGAAAACCTTCCAACCAAAAAGAGCCCAGGGCCAGGTGGCTTTAGTGCAGAATTCTACAAGACCTTCAAAGAAGACCTGATACCAATATTCCTCAAATTATTCCATAAAATGGAAACAGAAGGAACACTACCTAACTCACTCTATGCAGCCACAATTACTCTGATACCTAAACCACACAAGGACCCAACCAAAAAAGAGAATCTTCAGACCAAGAAAAAAAATCACATAAATTACATGATCATCTCCTTAGATGCAGAAAAAGCATTTGACAAAATACAATACCCCATCATGTAAAAGTTTTGGAGAGATCAGGATAACAAGGCCCATACCTAAACACAATAAAAGCAAAAAACAGCAAACCAACAGCCAATATCAAATTAAATGGAGAGATACTTGAAGCAATCCTACTAAAACTGGGGACAAGATAAGGATGCCCACTCTCCTCATATCTAGTCAATATAGTAACTCAAAGTGTTAGCTAGATCAATAAGACAACAAAAAGAGATCAAGGGGATACAAACTGGCAAAGAAGAAATGAAGGTATCACTCTTTGCAGATGATATGATAGTATAATAAAAGGACCCAAAAATTCTACCAGAGAACTACTCCAGCTGATAAACAACTTCAGCAATGTGGCTAGATATAAAATTAACTCAAGTAAATCATTAGCCTTCCACTATACAAATGATAAATAGGCTCAAAAAATAGGGAAAAAACTCCCTTCACAATAGCCACAAATAATTTAAAATATCTGGGAGTAACTCTAACCTGTATAGCAATAACTTCAAGTCTTTCAAGAAAGAAATCAAAAATTTCAGAAAATGGAGAGATCTCCCATGCTTGTGGATTGGCAGAATTAACATAGCAAAAATGGCTATCCTACCAAAGGCAATCTACAGATTCAACGCAATCCCCATTAAAATCCCAACACAATTCTTCAAAGACATAGAAAAAACAATTCTTAAATTCATCTGGAAAGGCAAAAGGCCCAGAATACCGAAAACAATTCCTAACAATAAAAGAACAGCTGGAGCCGGGCGTGGTGGCGCACGCCTTTAATCCCAGCACTCGGGAGGCAGAGGCAGGCAGATTTCTGAGTTCGAGGCCAGCCTGGTCTACAGAGTGAGTTCCAGGACAGCCAGAGTTATACAGAGAAACCCTGTCTCGAAAAAACCAAAAAAAAAACAGCTGGGGGAACCACCATCCCTGACCTCAAGTTCTACTACAGAGAAATTGCATTTAAATACCACTTTGCATTTAAATTCAAATTGCATTTTAAAAAATGCATGGCATTGGTACACAGACAGACAGGTTCATCAATGGAATAGAATTGAAGACCCAAAAATAAAACACACATTTACACACACTTGATCTTTGAAAAAGAAGCCAAAAATATACAATGGAAAAATTAAAGCATCTTCGATAAATGGTGCTGGACTAACTGGCTGGCTGGCTATTGAAAAATGAAAATATACTCATTTTTGTCACCTTGCACAAAACTCAAATCTAAGTGGATCAAGGACTTCAACATAAAACCAGATACACTGAATCTAATAGAAGAGAAAGTGAGTAAGAACCTTGACCTCTCTGGCACAGGGGGAAATTTTATAAACAGAACTTCAATGGCTCACGCTGTAAGATCAAAAATTGATAAATGGAACCTCATGAAACTGGAAAGCTTCTGTGAGGCAAAGGACATAGTCAATAAGACAAATTTGCAACCTACAGATTGGGGAAAAAAATCTTTGCTAACCCCACATCCGATAGAGGGCTAATATCCAAAATATATAAAGAACTCAAGAAACTAACCACCAAAACAAACAACTCAATCCAAAAAAATTGAGGTATAGAACTAAACCAAGAATTCACAACAGAGGAATCTCAAATGACTGAGAAACACCTAAAGAAGTGTTCAAAATCCTTAGTGATCAGGGAAATGCAAATCAAAACAACCCTGAAATTCCATCTTACACCAATCAGAATGACTAAGATCAAAACCTCAGGTGACAACACACGTTGGCAAGGATGTGGAGAAAGAGGAACACTCCTCCATTGCTGCTGGGATGGCAAGCTGGTAAAACCACCTGGAAATCAATCTGGAGGTTCCTCAGAACATTGGAAATAAATCTACCTGAAGACCCAGCTATACCACTCTTGGGAACGTACAAAAAGATCTCCCACCATGCCACAGGAGCATGTGTTCCACTATGCTCATAGCAGACTTATTTGTGATGGCCAGAAGCTGGAAACAACTCANATGTCCTACAACAGAAGAATGGATACAGAAAATGTGGTTCATTTACACAATGAACTACTACTTAGCTATTAAGAATGAGGACATCCTGAGTTTTGCAGATAAATGGATAGAACTAGAAAATATTCTGAGTGAGGTAACTCAGACCCAAAAGGACATGAATGGTAGGTACTCACTAGTAAGTGGATATTAGCAAAAAGAAAGAAAGAAAGAAAGAAAGAAAGAAAGGAAGGAAGGAAGGAAGGAAGGAAGGAAGGAAGGAAGGAAGGAAGGAAGGAAGGAAGGAAAGTACAGAATACCCAAGATACATAGCAAAGATCTCAAAAAAGTCAGCAAGCTGAAGGGTCCAAGTGAGGATGCCTCAGTCTCACTTGGGAGGGAGAAGAAAGCTACCACAATATAGGAGGGAGGGAGTGGCAAGGGATGTGGATCAGTTAGAGGGGATACTGTGAGGGAATAAAATGTGGAGTGTAAAACAAAAAACAAAGAAAGAAAAAGAAAGCTTTGCAACCTACTTTCATTTCCATACTTCTTTCATGAAATTCTACTTTTAAGTGACTAGCCCGATAACTCATTCATTCATACAAGAATTTTATATCCATTAAAACAATAAATTAATTCTTCTTTTAATGTGAATCATTCCATGACTTGGAGGTGAGAAGTGTTATAACAAAGGTCTGCAGACACAACTTAGTAAGCATGGGTTCACAATAATTTTAGTACACACCTGCACCACAGTAAAAAGGTAATGCATAAGAATGATGAGAAAACTTTCCAGAATGAATGCTAAATGAAAAATATTATAACTAAATGGGGAAGGAATATGAATATGAATACCTAAGAGGGAAATAACGAATTATAGACGGAAACTTACCCTTATTATGTATTACTCCTGATGAAAATGCAAATACATTCAAAAGCACAAGCATAGCATATATATGTGGTGACTCCATCTGTTGAAATAAATATAGATTATTT
>NW_018391857.1:2354-10560 GCF_900095145.1 Mus pahari | reverse complement strand
AGGAAGAAGGAAGGCTGCCTGGGCAGCAGCTGGCAGCAGCTTCCCGTGCAGTGTTGTCTGTTTGGTCAACCGAGGAGGCCCTCCTCTATAAGCCAGGCCACCCCATTACTGCCTTTCCTTTTTTCTTAGTTCGTTTTGTTTATTCGAATTTAATCATATCTTTTATTTTCCTCTTCATTTTTTTCAGCNGAGTCAGGGGTCTCTGCACATAGACTTGGAAATAAGTACCTAGATGAGGCCCTGCCTGCCTCCAGCTCACAGAGTTTTATGCACCTCTCCTTCTCAAATGACTGATGGAATTAAAGACAGGATGTACATTTAGGTGTATTTCAATTTTTATTCATGCAAGTATGAGAGGAAAGAAAGGGAGGGAGGAATGGAGGGAGTCAGAGACAGAGACAGAGAGAGAGACAGAGAGACAGAGAGGGTGAATTGTAACATAAGCTATAGTTCACAGCCAGGTGTGGGGCACACGCCTCTAATCCCAGCACTCGGGAGGCAGAGGCAGGCGGATTTCTGAGTTCGAGGCCAGCCTGTGTCCCATGCCTCGTCCCGCCAACAGGAAAGACAGGGCACACAGGATCCTTCTGCAGTAAAGCTTTAATGCNTCTTGAGAGGGAGAGCATAAGCTTACAAAGCAGAGACCCCGAGGTTAAGAGCCCTCTCCCTTATATAGGAAATGTCCTCCGCCTAGGACATGCAGCTCCATGATTGGTTGTTCACTATCAGCCCAGATGACGCCACGGGACAGGCAGGGCTCAAGGGATGGAAATTTACTCCAGTGCATGCGCAGCCCACTTGTTATTAGTTAGAATACCGGATGCCAGTGCCATCTTGCCATGGCGAATGCGAGGGCGGCTCCTCACAGCTCCCCCTTTTCTTTTAATTAGAAGCAACAGGCCACCCAGATTGCAGAGAGTGGAGATAGAGGTCAAGACCCCAGTGTGCAAAGTAGGTGCCATACACAAAGCCTTCTCCTAGGCTCATCACCCGGAGGGCCTCTGGCCAGCTCCCGTGTCATTTTTCCTGGGGGAAGGGTACTAGGACACTCAACCTTCATGCAAAATGACATATCTCCTTAGAATAAGCTCAAATTTCCACAGAGCCTTTCTACTGCAGTGCTTAGCCTNGCAACTCTCTTGGGCTGCTGAAGCACACTCACTCATCCCAGTGCAATGAGGCGAACCTCTTGGAGTGCAAGAGCTAAGTGGCTAGTGACCTATTGCTTAAGTATTGATAGCCATACAGCAGGGGAGGCTCCTTGTTCTAGGGCTGCAAGTGCCTGGGCAATCACCACCTTGTACCTTTTTGTGTGTGCTTTAAGTTTACAAACCAGCCAAAGGAGTAACACTAATCCACAGCAAAGAGCAGCTCCAAACAATCCCACCCTCACCCATTCCTTGAAATAGGAAAGCACTGAGGAAATCCAGGAAGATAATCCTTTTGTCACAGACAGGTCCAGCTGGGTGGAATTCACTTGTATAATGGTCGTCCTCAGCTCTCAGAGCGTCTGTTCAAACTCAGAAGTCCAATTCTGTAAAAAATGCTGTGAAAGGCTCCTAGACAGGTTAGCTGCATGAGTAAATCGCTCATATTGGATGGATGTGACACACAAACCTGGCAGTTTTTGCTCACAGCCAAGCTGAGCTAGCTGCCATAGAATATCTAACTGTTCTTGGACCAGATCTATGCTCTGATTGACCAGCATAAGTCTTCCTTGAATTTGAGTGTTGGCTGAGGTCTGTTTATCCAGAGCCACAGACACAGTGGCAGACAGTTCATTAATTGTTTCAGTTGTTTGAACAGAATTGGACAATGCCAGGGCCGAGGCCATGACTGAGGTGGTGACTGCTGCCGTGGCGATGATGCCACCAATGATTGCAGAGATTCAAAAATCTCTTTTCTGCCTAAACAGAGTTAGGGTGCCTGGGGTATCTACCGGCACTGGCACAAAACGAGGCATTTGGGTTACCACGGCCACGGAATATTGAGTGGCATTCCAACACAAAGCATAAAAACAGGAGCCCTTTGAACAATTTAGGTTAAGATTCTCAGTGTCATTACTAACTATCCACACAAATGGTGGCCAGACACAGACCGGTGAGGGGCTGTAGCTTGTGGCCCTGAAATGTTTGTAGCTTTGATACTGACTTTCCCAACTAAAGCCTTTCCCATTATTTGTTGTACCGGGCCAAGAGAACAACAATTGTCCTTTTTCACCCCTTCCTCCAAGTATCATCACCATCGGGGTGAGGGAGGTGCAACTGCCATTTTTGCCACAGAGCAACCATTGATCAAAAGGATTGAGGTTAGATCTCCTTGGGTTAAGGTCCGTGAAATTTGTCCCATCACCCATATGTGGGGAAAAGGAGAAGAAACCATTGGGAACCCAGGCTGAACCTCGGGCTTGACAGCCCGTCCAGGGAAGGGTAAGTTCATCATCCTGGGATCCTCTGCAAAAGGGTGCCAACTTGGGTTGCTGGGTAGGGCCTGCAGAAGAGTTAGTAAGGGGCCACCACCCATACAAGATCGTGGCATTAGCCTCAATATCTACCGAGACGGTTCCCCATTGGGCCTCCTTCAACCAGCTGAGAGATTGTTTAACCAACAGGACACATGGGGAGTTTACAGATGCATTTTCAGCTACCCTAAAGCAGAGACTACCCTCAAGGGGCAAGGTTCTATTCTCTTTTACCTGTTCTATTTNTTCATCCTCTGGTAGGTAAGCAAGTCCCAATTCTCTATTTGTAGTGAAAAATCGGGGGAACACCTGGGCATCATACATTACCNGCATTGGGAGAGGGAAGGTTGACATTATTCTCCACCGCAGTTCGCTCTGTGCGGCCGTCAGTGTCCCCAGAAGCAGGGGCAAGGTTCTCAGGATTGTCCTGGTCATTTGTTGTGATGCTCCGGGTAAGGCATCCTGGGACCCAGACAGGATTCTCATTGTTCTGAGGAAAAACACAAACAGCTCCCCTGGATCTTATCAAAACAGGATCCGGGCCCTTCCATTCATTTGTTAAGACATCTTTCCATTTTACCAGTTCTTTAGGTCTGTCAGGCTCTGAGCAATGATGCTCAGCCACAGTATGACCCTGAGCATCAAGGTTCAAAAAATTTAGGGTGAAGAGAGCCAAGGAAAAGGCTACTCTTGGCACCAGGGGTAGAGCCTCCTCGACTCCCCCTTTTTGTTTTATTAGATAAGATTTGAGGGTGCGATGCGCTCATTCCACAATACCCTGTCCTTGAGGGTTGTATGGAAGACCCATCAGGTGGGTCACATTCATCTGGCAGCAAAATTGCTGAAATTTGTGAGATGTATAGGCTGGTCCATTATCAGTCTTAAGGAGCTTGGGGTTTCCCCAGGTGCTCCAGGCCTCGAGGCAATGTTGGATGACATGTGAGGCCTTTTCTCCAGTTAAAGTTGTAGCAAATATGACACCAGAGCAGGTATCAATAGAAACATGAACATATTGAAGTCTTCCAAAGGATGAGATCTGAGTAACATCCATCTGCCAAACCTGTAAAGGTCTTATACCGCGTGGGTTTATCCCCACATGGGGAACAGGTAGAAACTCACAGCAATTTTGACATTGAGTAATAATATGTCTGGCTTCTTTTCTAGTCAATGAAAAGCGGTGGCGTAAGGTTTCAGGCGTCACGTGAAAACGCTTATGGAATTCTTTTGTGGCTTCTATTTGTGAGGACAGAGCCACAGCCACAAGCTTGGTGGCTTTATCTGCCAGATCATTTCCTACAGACATAGGACCAGGAAGGCCTGAATGTGCTCTAACATGAGTAATATATACAGGGGATCTTCTATTTAATAACACACATTGGATCTGTTGAAAAATGTGGGCAACCTTGCTGGAGAGTTTTATGACTCCAGCCACCTCAAGCAATTTTACAGCATTAACTACAAAAGCAGAATCTGAAACAATATTAAGTGATTCTGGAAAGGATTTCAAAACCTCTAGCAAAACCAAGCATTCCACAATTTGAGGTGAGGTCTCATTGTATTGTTTTGACACAACTTTATTTTCAATAACATAAGCTCCCACGCCTGTTTTAGATCCATCTGTATATACCACTATCCCATTTGCTATGGGATTTTTGGATGTAACTTGTGGAAACACAACGGCCTGGGTTTGAGCAAACTGCAATATTGGGTGATTTGGATAATGATTATCAAATTTTCCTGAAAAAGAAGTGACCAACACTGCCCATCCATTGGTGGTAGCGGCCAAAATTTGTACTTGGGCAGCGGTGTAAGGTACAATCACTGTTCTTGGATCTCGCCTGAAATGAGTAACTGCCGCCTTTACTCCTCTAAGGGCAAGTTGTGCAACTCCATTGGGGTACCACTCTCTCATCTTTGCAGGAGATGCATTTGGATGAATCCATAATAAAGGTCCATTTTGCCACAATACTGCGGTTGGCAGCTGGGCAGTTTTAAAAACACATAGGTCAAAGGGCTGAAGCTCATCAATGCGCTGTAATGGAGCCCTTTGTAAAGCATCTTCGACCTTTTATAAGGCAAGGTCAGCTGTGCTAGTTAAGGTCCTAGGAGAGGAAATATGAGGATCTCCCTCTAAAATATCAAACAAGGGTTTTAGCTCTACAGTGGGAATCTTTAGAAAGGGTCTGAGCCAATTTATATCCCCCAATAATTTCTGGAAATCATTTAAAGTGTGGAGGTGGTCCCTCCTTATTTCTATCTTTTGAGGCATAACCCCAGTTGGGGAAATAACAGAGCCTAAGAACTGTCCTGTATCTGAAATTTGAACTTTATTGGTGGCTATTGCCAAACCTTGTTGGTTTAGAATTTTGATCAAAAAGGGATATGCCTTTTGCAATATAGCAAAATCCTTATGGCAAATAAGGATATCATCCATATAATGAAGCAAAAGCAAGGAGGGAAATTGTTTTCTTACGGGGAGAAGAGCATCTTGTACATGAAGTTGACACATGGTAGGGCTATTAGTCATTCCTTGTGGTAAAACGTTCCATTGATATCTTTTATCTGGTTCCTTATGATTAATAGATGGGACTGTGAATGCAAATCTGGGTCTATCCTTAAAATGCAAAGGTATAGAAAAGAAACAATCTTTGATGTCTATAATAATTAAATTCCAGCAACTTGGTAAAGCAGAAAGTACTGGAAGGCCCCTCTGAACAGGGCCGAATAAGTTCATTTGTTCATTAATAGCCCTGAGATCATGAAGCAATCTCCACTTTCCTGATTTTTTCTTAATTACAAAGATGGGAGTGTTCCAGGGCGACATGGATGGTTCAACATGCCCAAGTTGTAATTGTTCTTGTACCAGCTGGGTAACTGCCTCAAGTTTTTCGGAGGACAGGGGCCACTGAGAAACCCACACAGGGTCCTCTGTTTTCCAGGGTATGGGTCGTACTGCCTCAGTGGCCCCTATGAAAAACCCAATCCTTGTCTGCCTTGGTTTGCTGTAGGTGAGATGGGCTCTACCCTTCCTTTTTCCCTGTGCCCTAACCCCTTTCCTTCTTTGTAGTCCATTTTTATCATCATACTTTGTGCTGGGGTGAGGTGTTGTTATGGCACAATGCCTTCTTTAGACAGCACCACACCTAAGCCTTGCATGATGTCCCTTCCCCAGAGGTTAACTGGGAGCGGGAGCACATAAGGTATAAATTTTCCCCGTGGACAACGGGGAATGTCCACGTCAAGGTGGCAGAGCTGATTGTCGGGCATGATTGAGATCCTAGGCCCTGCAAAGAATGGGATGACTCTGTGGTAGGCAATGTTTTTGGCCACCAATTTGTAGAAATAATGCTTTTGTCTGCTCCAGTATCTAAAATGCCTCCAAACTCCTTTCCATTGACCCTAAGGCGGAGTCTGGGCCTCTCGTTTAGAGATACTACCAAATAAGCAGAGTCACTCCCGGAGGAGCCTATTTTTTCTGTTCCATGCTTAGTAGGCCTTCCCCCGAGGGTTTTGGGGAGAAGTAGCAACTGTGCTATTCTGTCTCCCTTGCTGATAGAGAAGACGCCCTTAGGGCTAGAGCACAGAACCTGTATCTCTGGGATGTGCTGACATAACTCCTGGGTGAACCACTAGCCCCTGAAGGGTTAGTGAGCCCTGGCCTAAGATAAGGCCCATAGTCCTGGGGGGGCAGAGATGGTTCGGGCTCCACTGGAATGGGCTGGACGCCCATCTGGGGTATTAATAGGAAGTCGGAGGCGGCACACAAGTCCATCCTTGAGGATTTTCCTGGGCTGCCCCTCAAGTCACTTCCTGAACTCTGGTGACCAGGTTCCCATATGTTTGAGGGCCCTGGGACCGAGGGCCCAGCAATCCATTTTTTGGTACGTCCTCTGATTGGCCATGGAGTGGGGACAGGAGCCTACCCTTAATATCTCTCACCGAGCAACACCGCTCGGCCCTATGGTAGCCTTTGCCGCATCTGGTGCAAGGAGTAAGAATCTCTTTTCCTTTTTCTGGTGCTCTACAGTCCTTTTTAAAATGTCCCATATTGCCACAGTTGAAACAGGTTCTTAGGTTATTTTTATTTCTGGGGCGGCTCTGTGATTGGAGGATGGCTGCCGCTAGGCCTGCATTGGTAAGGGGTCCTCCGAGCTCTCTGCAAATCCTGAGCCAGTCAGCCAAATCTTTATTTTTTCTGGGTGTTATAGCTGCTCGACACTCCTGTGTAGCTTGTTCATAAATGAGCTGTTTTACTAGGGGGCAGCCTGCTCTGGATCTCCAAAAATGCATCCAGCTGCCTCTGTCATTCTGGCAACGAAATCAGAGAAAGGTTCTTGGGGTCCTTGGATAATCTTAGTCAGCTGTCCAGTGGCTTCACCCGTTCGGGAGAGAGCCTTCCAGGCCTTGATGGCTGTGGAGGACACTTGGGCATAGGCTCCCCAAGGATAGTTTGTCTGATTTGCAGCATGAGCTCCCTGTCCTACTAACATATCAAGAGTCCACCCTCTCTGCTCCTGAGTCAAGGCAGCAGCGTTAGCTTGAGCTTGTTCTTGTGCAGCCTCTTGCCATAAAGCCTTCCATTCCATATATTTTCCCATGCTAGGGAGGGCAGCCTTTGCTATTGTCTGCCAATCGGCAGGAGTCAGTACCATGCTGGCAAACCTTTCCAGTTGTACTAATGTAAAGCTTGCATTAATTCCGTAATTACAGACGGACTGAACCAACTCTTTCATTTGAACAAAGTCTACAGGAGCAAAGACCCGCTCACCATTCTCAGCCTCAAACACTGGAAAAGCGGAATGGAGATTACGTCTCACTTTTTTTCGGCAGGAAAGAGGCTACCACAGGGCATGCCGCATAGGACGGAGGCGCCGATGGCAATGGTGCACTAGGCATTCTTTGTAAGGGAGGTTCTTGAGGCAGCCTTTTATTTGCTCTTCCTTCAACAGGATGGTATCTTTCTTCCTTATATCTAGTTGCTTCCTCATCTAACTCTGCCTCCTCCTCTGAATCAAGGGTCTCTTTTCCAGAGGAATCATGGTCAGAATCATCTGAACTATCAAGGTTCAATGCTTCTAACTCTTTCAGGGGATAAAGTCCGTTCCCCCTTTTCTTTGTATCAAAAGGCACATTAGGGTTTGTTAAGTCTGACACTCCCCTGCAGGGAGGGTGCATTTCTTTCTTTTCCTTTTTTTGGGACAGTTGTTTTCTGTCACACGCCCAACCTCTCACTGCGTTCGGTTTCTGACATGCTGTCCTGGACTACCTCAAGAGTGGTCTGTCCTTAATTTACACTGGTTTGACATTTCTCATCTTCTAAGCAGTTCTTGACTAATTTCCAGATAGCCTTAGTGCCTAACCATAGGTCTCTGTCCGCTAGGTGGCGGTCAAGATCTTTTCTTAATTTTTTCCAAGAGGGTATAGTCAAAGATCCTGAGCATGTACCAAGAGGCTATGCGGTCTACTTCCTTAATGAAATTTTTGAGTGTCCTCTGTGTGATCTTGATGTCTCTCTGTTTTAACACGGTTTCTAAGGTTGTAATTGCCAATTGTGATTGTGATGAGCCCATGGTGTCAATTAGGCAGTCGCGGCTTATCTACATCCGTCTTACCATTGCCGAGAAAACGAAAGTAAAACAGGCGCTGTGCCGGGCGTGGTGGCGCACGTCTTTAATCCCAGCACTTGGGAGGCAGAGGCAGGTGGATTTCTGAGTTCGAGGCCAGCCTGGACTACAAAGTGAGTTC
>NW_018391857.1:0-2179 GCF_900095145.1 Mus pahari | reverse complement strand
AAAAAAAAAAAAAAAAAAAAAAAAAAAACAGGCGCTGCGCCAGCGGCTTATCTACGTCCAACTTATGGGCAGCAGAAAGCAATATTTACACACAGGAACACTCTGACACACCGCTCCCTTATCTATGAGAGACTGACCATTTGGTCAGGCGGTGTTGCTGCTCATGTACCTCGGACTAACTGCACCGCTCAGATCTAACACCAGCCACGATGGACACAGAAGGAGACCACGAGAAAAAATGCAAGAGCTACAAGGGCAATAGCTAAGGCTTCAACTGCTCCTTCCCAAGGTGGTGACAAGTCAAAACCAAAATCCAAGGCTGACATACCTCTCCGAAATTACCTCCCTGCAGTTCTGATTCCTCCCGTCGCCGAGGGGTCTCCGAGGGTAAGGATGATGTTGAAAGTTCCGGGATTCGGCAACAGTTGTCCCACGTCTCATCCCACCAGCAGGAAAGACATGGACACAGGCTCCTTCTGCAGTAAAGCTTTAATGCGTCTTGAGAGGGAGAGCATAAGCTTACAAAACGGAGACCCCGAGGTTAAGAGCCCTCTCACTTATATAGGAAATGTCCTCCACCTAGGATGTGTACCTCCATGATTGGTTGCTCACTATCAGCCCAGATGATGCCACGGAACAGGCAGGGAAGAAGGGATGGAAATTTACCGCAGTGAATGCGCAGCCCGCTTGTTACTAGTTAGAATACCAGATACCAGCGCCATCTTGCCATGGCGAATGTGAGGGCGGGTCCTCACAAGCCTGGTCTACAGAGTGAGTTCCAGGACAGTCAGGGCTATACAGAGAAACGCTGTCTCGAAACAAAACAAAGCAAAGAAACAAACCGACAAACAAACAATCAATAAGTTATAGTTCAATCTCTTCACTAATTGTGTGGTTGCCCGCCATCTTGCCATGTGTGACCTTTCGTAAGAGGAATAATATTGGTGGCAGCCATAGAACACCCACTGAGCCCTCTAATTATCCTCACATCTCTGTCTTTTAAAAAATTAAACTGGGCCGGGCGAAGTGGCACATGGCTTTAATCCCAGCAGATTTCTGAGTTTGACGCCAGCCTGGTCTACACAATGAGTTCCAGGACAGCCAGTGCTACACAGAGAAACTCTGTCTCGAAAAAAAAAATTAAACAGGGGGTGGGAGTGGGGAGAGAGCAGGCTGGAAAGAGGGCTCAGCAGTTGAGAGCACTGACTTCTCTTGCAGAGGTCCTGAGTTCAATCTCCAGCCATCAGATGGTGGCTCACAACCATCTCTTCTGGCATGTCCTAGTCACTACAGAATACTCCTATGCATAAAATAGATAAATAGATCTTTAAAAAATTACACTCGGGAACAACACCAGGCAGGCAGGCCTCCAAGGTAACCTGTTCTTTTGCTTTATTTTCTTCATGTGTTCTTTTGCTGGGTTTCATTTCTGATTCAATGTCACACAGGAAAGAAATATCCACCCTCTGAACTCATTTCCTTGTCCCACTACCCCAGCACCTCCCCAACTTTTTATCCTCCAGATGACAGGCATGTCAATCCAATTTCCAAGCAGAGAATTGTAAGAAAGCTCTTCAAATCTAGACAGTTAATTTGAAATGAAATGAGAATCACAACGAATATTTGTTTGCAAATATAATATGTGGGGAAAAATTATGTGTGCAGGTTCACAGACAGGCGAACAAAATAAAACAATAAATAAACAAACCAACAGAGAAAGAAAAGCAGAAACAAACAAACAAAACCAAAGCCATGTGAACATATTAGAGAGATCCTAAGGCAGAGTCATAACTGATTCCTGCTTTTATTGTTTATGGAACTATTTGGTTGGGGTTAGAGGTGGTGTCCTTCCTACACCACCACACCCTTGCATGGAATAAAGGATTCTTCTTCTTCTTCTTCTTCTTCTTCTTCTTCTTCTTCTTCTTCTTCTTCTTCTTCTTCTTCTTCTTCTTCTTCTTCTTCTTCTTCATTTGAGACAGAGAGAGTAGACAAGAAAGAAATACAGGCTGGCCATAAGCACGTGGAAAGGGGAGGAAGGGAATGGGGAAGAGAAGTGCCCAAGAGGGCAAGANAGAAAGAAGCAAGTAAGAGAACAAGTATTAAGAACTAGAGGTTTATTAAGCTTACCTCACAAAACAGTCTGTTTTTTAGATTGATCCTAGGATGAAAGAAGAGG
>NW_018391856.1:0-2982 GCF_900095145.1 Mus pahari | reverse complement strand
TGGCAAATTATTCATGTTCTCAGTTTTCACTTTTTCCCTAGTCTTGAGGTTTCTGAGAGCCTTTCAGACACAAAGGAAGCATTCTGTCACTAGGCTGGAGTGATTATCTTTTAATACAGAATCTTCTGTAACCCAGGCTGCCCTTGACTTCCTGATTCTCCTGCCTCTACTTAGTACTGGAATTACAGATGTGTGCACCATACCAGAATTCCCAGCCCCCCTTTAAAATTTTTTCTTTGAGACAGGATCTCTATCTATATACCCTTGGCTCACTCTATAGACCAGGCTAGCCTCAAACTCACAGAAATATGCCTGTCTCTGCCTCCTGAGTGCTGAGTTAAATTAGCATTTATTATTACTGTCTATGCATGTGTGTGTGCATATCGGGGGCATGCCAGAGCACACACATGAAGGTCAAGGTATAGAGTTCGTTATCCCTTCGACCTTCTCATGGACCCTGAACTCTAATGGGTGGTTGTGAAGCAACCATTTCACAGCCTGAACTGTCTCAACAGCCCTCGTTTTGCTTCTGATAGGCAGACATGTTCTTACTAAGCTGCCTGTATGACCTTTAGTTGACAATTCTTCTGCTTCAGCCTTCAGAGTGTAGGGAATTAGAGGCCTGCGCCACCAAGACCAGATCCTTATCTTTATAGGAAGACCATGGTGCCCACACATGGGGTTGAGCTGAATGTTGTGTTCATGTAAGCAGGCCTCCTGAGAGAGTACCATTTCTCCGAGGTTCTGGGTCTCATTATCTGCTTTACCACCGCTAACGTGATAAAGTCACACAAAGGCAAGGCAGTTCCTAAGCAGACCCAGGACAAGTCAACATTCCTTAAAGACGTTAGCAGCCCAGGGGCAGTGGCACACATCTGGAGTCTTGGAGTGTCCAGCCAGTGCTGCAGAGCGAGACCATGACTCAAAGCAAGACAACAGAATCCTCATCTGATGCACTGTGTAGTACTTTCCCTGCCTCCCATCTTTTAGTTGGATCCAGATGTCACGTACAGAGGGATGCCTTACCTATGGCAGCGTAGTATGCCGCAAAGCCTGTAAACCGTTCTTCGTTGGAGAAGTCTGAGGTAAAGACCACCTGGAGTTTATTGTACGGGAACTGAAACTCTTCTACANTGGGGGAGTTGGGGCTCTTGCTGGTCCTCTGGCCACAGAGTCTCCCTTCCTCGTTGCCTCCTGAG
The DNA here is from genome assembly GCF_900095145.1 of Mus pahari. Lineage (NCBI taxonomy): Eukaryota > Metazoa > Chordata > Mammalia > Rodentia > Muridae > Mus > Mus pahari. Next base: position 1,783 of record NW_018391856.1, on the reverse strand, counting down.
ATTATCTAAGAGAAGAAGCAAATGTAAAACTGAGAATGCGCAAAGAGAGCAGAACCTTCTTTACTCCCCACCTCCAACTCTGTCTGTCAGTCCTGTCTGTCTCCCCCATCCCCACCTCATGCTTCCCCAGTGCTGGGGACCAAACTCAGGGACTTGTCCTTGCATGGCAAGTACCCTGCCATTGAGCCATGCCCCCACCCCATCGGACAGCTTGACAACACACATCCCCCTAAATCCTCTCATTCCTCCACCCCTCCCCTCTCCTCCCATCTCTCTCCCTCCTGTGCTGTAATATACCTGCACTGAGTCGTATGCACAGTGCTCTGACAGCTCTATGTCCAGATGGGTAAAGTAAAGGTGAATCCCAAACCCCTCTGGGACTTCAATGTCCCAAGTTTTCATGACCTCATTGGGGTACGCCTGGGGATAATTAGGGGACAGGATCTCCCCATGCATGGTCGGCTCAGCAGAAAATGATGCCAAAAGAGAAAACAGGATGAAGCACCTGAAAGAGGAAAAAAAAGTCACACAGAGGTGGGAAGCCGGGAACCAATGACTTCAATCAGAACTCTGACTGATAGGCACCCATGGAATAAATAGATATAAAATTAAAAGTCAAGGTTCAGATCTGAGCTCTTTCTAGAGAAATGAGAAGTCACATACGACAGGCCTGTGTTTAAGTCCAGCACTCTGGGGATAGAGGAAGGGTGATGTCACACCAGTTTGGGCTGCAGAGTGACACCCTGTCTCAAAACTATGAAAGAGAGAAAGAAGGTGGAGATGGATTCATTTCTGTAGATACCTGATCACTTACCACATCCCTGGCAATTTGTCCATGGCTCTCTGGATCTCTGACTTTGGAGGTAAAGGGCAGTCAGCGTTCCTGGTTGTCTTTATCTGACAAATACAGGCCTGCTTTGGGGCCACCGAGGGTCTCAGTGTCACCTTTGAAAGAATACCATAGAAATAGGTAACCCTCAGGAATGGTCATCACATGATACCATGACATGCTCCCCACTGAGATTTCAACTAACTTCCCAGACCAGCCCTGAGTTACCCTGCCCTGAACCGTCTTCCAATATTCCTTCAAAGGAGTGAGGAGTTTCTCCCTGTCTTTTGTGTCCTCCTCCACCCACTCCTGGCTCCTTGCATCGGTCTATCCGGATTTCCACACAGGCCCGAACTTTCAGACCGATCCCCTCCACTCAAGCCTGCCCCCTTTGATTGGCTATTGCAGGTGCTTCTTCTGCTGGTGGTCCAATGGCCACTGAAGGAGAAATGAGTTTCCTTCAGTAGGGACAGGAAGGGACCTTGGGAGAAGCTAATCAGAAAGAAAGTGTGTCCCTGAGGTGACAGGATGCAGAGTGCTGGAAAGGGAAAGCTAATTGAGAAATGTCAGGACACTTGGACATGCCTTCCCTTACTTTTCTGGAGTTGGTTTGTTTTGTCCTTTGCTTAAAGAGCAAGGTGTCTTCCCATAGTTCCCAGAAAAGTCTTTCACAAATTGCCTCTACCACTGAAACACTGCTGTGTGAAAGGATGAAGCTGGGGTGGGGTGGGGCTGGGGTCCCGCATATGAGAACCCTTGTCTGCATTCTGACCTCGCTCTGAGCTCCTTCCAACCCTCCATCTTTGCTCCAAACCTGACTCTACATGGTTCCCTGACTTTCCCTGTTCCTTCATCAAAACTTCGCTATTTAAGGCTTGCTCTTTAAAGTTGTTACCTTCAGGAGCTGATGGAATCAAGTGGGCCAGCCTCCTCTCCTGCCTCTGGTCATGCTGT
>NW_018391855.1:2273-3805 GCF_900095145.1 Mus pahari | reverse complement strand
GTAAAGGAAACTCCAGAAGATCTCTCAGAAACAAGCTGAGCTTTAACATTGCCTTTTGTGGGTGTNGGGGTGGGGGTGCATGATTGAATCCACAGGAAGTGTACACTGTAGGGAGAAAATAAGTAAACAAATGGTGGCTAAATACCTTTGAAGTAAAAGCNAACTAACAAATACAGAAAGATGATAGAGAAAATGGATGCTATAGCTGGTTGTCAAAAGTTTGATATCTTATAGAATATTAATTAAGCTCAGGATATTTCAGGTCAATACAGCTAGTGATGAGAGAGANGGGAGGCGTTAGTGGGCTCTACACAGAGCTGAAGAAATCGGGAGTCACTGGTATCGGGACAGNCAGGCAGCTGCCTGTGAATTCGGCCCACCAAGAAAGACCACTACATGGGATTGTGACAAACATAAGCCAACAAACACTAGAAAAATCCAANTGGACACACAATCTGAAAAACACTGACCTGCACGGGAATCTCAAATTTATCGAGATTGGAAAATAATAAGAAAAGAGCCTTTTGGAAGTGAAATGAAGGAAGTTTGGGGATTAGTGTGCGAGAAGACTTTTAATTTAGCTGCGCNCCTAACAAGGTACTTGGGAGAAATGGCTGCAGACTCCTGAATTTTGTTTTTCTAAGTAGAGATTTTCAAATGCTTGTCACGACTAGGCTATTACTGTGGGTTTTTTGAAGGAAGAAAAAAATGAAAAGATTCTGATGTAATGTCATCTTTATTTCATNAAAAAGATAAGGACACTAATTGTTAAGACTGACAAAGAATTAATTTCTAGTTGCATTGAGAGGGAAAAAATTAACAGACTAACAAAATTATAACCTTAACATGATTGAACTCATTACTCTTGAAGGGTGGTGCAGGTACTTTGTGTTGGTTTTTAGTTTGTTTATGGAACTGGAAAAGACTTCAGCATGCTAATACTTCATCAAATTAAAATTAATATTATTATATTTAGAGAATCAGANTGTAAATGCTGTTCTATATGCTAGAGCATACACTGTATTTTAAATTTTTATATATATACATATATATTTATCAAAATTTCAAGCAGTTTGAAAAGTAAAAAGACATTAAAAAAAATATTTAGGGTTAACCCATCAGTAATCAACTTCTCATCACAGGTCTATGGAGATTGGCAGAACCGAGAAGAAAAGCAATAAAAAACTCACAGTATAGAGAGATAGCTATAGANGGATGGAACCATTCTCTACCAGCTAATTATTACCTTTTGATTTTCCGGAAGTTGAATTATTTTTTACAAGCACATACATTTAATAAAAGTAAATGTTTCATTTTCGTTTTGCTTTTTAACTTATCTTGATGCTTTCTGAGTTGCACTTCAAACACTCCAATGCCCCTCATCTAACCATTCTGTGTCTACTCTGCCCCTGCAACCTCCCCACAAAAGAAAGCAAAACATAAAAATAAATAATAAATAATGTTAAAGACATCTTACTGTGGAGGCTGTGGTGTGTCAAATGTGTCACACAGTATACCTTTTTGCCCAATAG
>NW_018391855.1:0-1173 GCF_900095145.1 Mus pahari | reverse complement strand
ATTTGCACGCGAATTTGTACATAAAAGGTCCTAAAGACTCCACTAAGAAACTACCATGGCAAATAGTCACTTTCAGCAAAGTAGCAGGGTACAAAATGAAACGGAAAACCAGTAGCCCTCCTAANTACAACTGACAAAGAGTCTGTGAAAACGACTTATTTTTCATAAGGCCCCCACAAAATATCTCATGACTACTTTCACCAAGCAAGTCAACAACTTGCACAATAAAAACTTTAAGACAAGGAAGAAAGAAAGAAATCTAAGCAGATAACAGATGATAGGAAGTGTTTGCATGGAATGCTGTACGGATGTCTATTGGGTCTGATTGNTTTATGACATTATTTAATTCTGGCATTTCACTGTTTAGTTTTTGTCTGGATGACCTATCTATTGGGGAGGGTACTATTCTCAAGTCCTCCNTTATCACTGTGTGAGGGTCAGTATGTCAGTTTAGATCTACTCTGGTTAATTTTGGTTTGAAGTCTATTTTGTAAGATAATACAAGAGCTACNACTGCTTTCCTCCAGGCTCCATTTGCTGGAACACCTAGACATGATGTCTATCCTTGATGTTGATGTGTGTTTCTTGGGTAGAGCAAAAAGGTGGATCCTGTTTTCAAATTTAATCTGTTAGTCTGCAGCCTGTATCTTTTTAGTAAAGAAGACCATTAATATTAAGAGCTATTATTGAATGGTGTTTATTAATTCCTGTTACGTTGTTGTTGAGGTACTTTTTCTTCCTCTTTTGATTAATNGTTCTGAAACTATTTGTTCCTTCTGTCCTCTTGGGGGTAGTGATTGTTCTCTTTATACTTAAGTTTTCCTCCTACTAACTTCTGCAGACCTAGAATGTGCACAGGAATTGTTTAAATTTGTTTTAATCATGATTTTTTTTCTTTCTCCATTGTTATTGACCCTTTGGTGGGGGATAGTAACCTGGGCTGGTCTCTGTAGTCTTTCAGAGTTTGTAGAACATCTGTTTAGGCCCTTATGGCTTTCAGTGTTTCCACTGAAGTCTGATGGTACTCTAACTGCTCTGCATTTATGTGACTTGGTCCTTTTCCANTGCAGCTTTTAATATCCTTTCTTTGTTCATTTGATCTGTTCTGTTGTATATTTGACAACTATGTATGAAGTTCTGTTAATATTTCTTTCTATTTGGTGTTCTGTGTTC
>NW_018391854.1:11762-12827 GCF_900095145.1 Mus pahari | reverse complement strand
GGCTTCATGTTCTTTGGTTTTGTTATTGTTGTTGATTTGGTTTTTTGGGTTTTTTGTTTGTTTGTTTGTTTGTTTGTTTGTTTGTTTTTTCGAGAAAGGGTTTCTCTGTGTAGCCCTGGCTGTCCTGGAACTCACTTGGTAGACCAGTTGGCCTTGAACTCAGAAATCTGCCTGACTCTGCCTCCAAAGTGCTGGGATTAAAGACATGTGCCCCCACTGCCCAGCTAATGGTTTCAATTCCACAGTANAAAGACACAGAGTATCAGAGTAGATGTAAAAATAGGATCCANTTTTCTGCTGCATCTGAGAAACATACCTTAACATCAAGGATATACATCACCTCANGGTAAAGGTTTAGACAAAGATATTTCAAGAAAAATGGCTCAAGAAGCAAACTGGTGTACTCATTTTAATATCTTTGAAATATATTCCATATCAAAACTAATCAAAGAGATAGGGAAAGACACCACACACTGTAGACCATGTCTAACTCCCAACAGCCCACAATAGGTATGGGGAAAGACAATGAACTTCTCTTTAAAATCAAAACAAAAACTGGCAGCCACTTAAAAGCCACAGCATAGATGACAGTTATTGTATCTACAGGAAGGCTTAGCATCTTGGACTTCTCTGGAATCTAAGAAAGCCTATGAGCCAGGGGAATGTTTCCATTGGGCATGACATTTCTCCTCTTTTATGTCATGGCCAATTCATCATTACATAAAAAATGCCCCTGGGTCAGGGATTTGGAAATAGAAACAATAAAGAAATCATGAAATGAAACAACTCTGGAGCAAGAAAACACAGGAAAGTGATGAGGAGTCATAGATGCAATCATCACCAACAGAGTACAACAGATAGAAGATAGTATCTCAGGTGCAGAAGATATCATAGAAAACATTGACAAGACATTGAAAGAAAATGCAAAATGGAAAAAATCCTAACTNCTAATCCAGGAAATACAGGACACAATGAGAAGATTAAATCTAAGGATAATAGGTATAGAAGAGAGAAAAGATTCCCAACTTAAAAGACCAGTAAATATCTTCAAGAAAATTATATATA
>NW_018391854.1:7400-10515 GCF_900095145.1 Mus pahari | reverse complement strand
CAATTTTCTGAGATTGATTTGCAGAAGGGTTGTACAAGCTTGCAATCCCACCAGCAATGGAGGAGTGTTCCTCTTTCTCCACAACCTTGCCANCATCTGCTGTCACCTGAATTTTTGATCTTAGCCATTCTGCCAGGTATGAGGTAGCATCTCAGGGTTGTTTGGATTTGCATTTCCCTGATGATTAAGGATGTTGAAAAATTTTTATGTGTTTCTCAGCCATTTGATATTTGCCAGTTGAGAATTCTTTGTTTAGTTCTGTGCCCCATTTTTTTAATCGGGTTATTTGGTTTTCTGGAGTCTGTCTTCTTGAGTTCCTTGTATATATTGGATATTATCCCTCTATCAGATTTAGGATTGGTAAATTTCCTTTCCCAATCTGTTGGTGGCCTTTTTGTATTGTTGACAGTGTCTTTTGCCTTACAGAGGCTTTGCAATTTCATGAGCTCCCATTTGTCAATTCTTTTTTTATCTTATTTTATTTTATTATTATTTTGTTAGATATTTTCTTCATTTACATTTCAAATGCTATCCCGAATGTCCCCTACACCCTCCCCCCACCCTGCTCCCCTGCTAACCAACTCCTACTTCTTGGACCTGGCATTCCCCCATATGGGGCATATGAAGTTCTCAAGACTGAGGCGCATCTCTACCCAACAATGGCTGACTAGGACATCTTCTGCTATATATGCAGCTAGAAACACGAGTTCTGGGCATACTGATTAGTTCATATTGTTGTTTCACCTATAGGGTTGCAGACCCCTTCAGTTCCTTGGGTAATTTCTCTAGCTCCTCCTTCGGGGTCTCTGTGTTCTATTCTATAGATGACTGTGGGCATCCCTTCTATATTTGCCAGAAATTGTCATAACCTCACAGAGATAGCTATATCAGTGTCCTTTCAGCAAGCTCTTGCTGGAATATGCAATAGTGTCTATGTTTGGTGGCTGATTATGGGATGGACCCCCCGGTGGGGCAGTCTCTGGATGGTCCATCCTTTCATCTCAGCTCCAAACTTTGTCTCTACCACTTCTTCCATGGGTATTTTATTCCCTATTTTAGGGAGGAATAAAGTATCCACGTGTTGGTCTTCCTTCTTGATTTTCTTGTGTTTTGGAGATTGTATCTTGGATATTCTAGGTTTCTGGGCTAAAAANTGATTTATAATACAACTTAATGGATATCCCTCTCAGTTCTCAAAGAGGCCAGTCAGTGCAGGAGAACTCACAGACTGCAGAAGCAACATAGCTTCTGGGACAGGGTCCATTTCCGGGCTTTATCTTCAGTCAGGAGGCTGAGCTGAGCTCCAGACCTCTGTGCACTTGCCTGCTAAGAGTACTCTGACCACTGAGACTCATGAGAGAGTTGGACTTCCAGGAGTGCTGGCAGAGGCTAACAGAATCACAGGAGGAACAAGCTCCAGCCAGAGATAGCTAGAACAACTAAATCCTAAGATTACCAGATGACGAAAGGCAAATGTAAGAATCTTACTACCAGAAAACAAGACAACTCACCATCATCAGAACACTCAGTCCTGGATACCCCAAATCACCCGAAAAGCAAGACTCAGATTTAAAATCATATCTCATGATGCTGGTAGAGGATTTTAAGAAGGAAATTACTAACTCACTTAAAGAAATACAGGAGAACATGGTTAAACAGGTAGAAGCCCTTAAAGAAAAAACACAAAAATCCCTTAACGAATTACAGGAAAACACACACACAAAAACAGGTAATAGAACTTAACAAAACCATCCAAGATCTAAAAAGAGAAGTAGAAACAATAAAGAAAACCCAAAGGGAAACAGCCATGAAGAAAGAAACCCTAGGAAAGAAACCAGGAACCATAGAAGTTAGCATCAGCAACAGAATACAAGAGATGGAAGAGAGAACCTCAGATGCAGAAGAATCCATAGGGAACATGGACACAACAATCAAAGAAAATGCAAAATGCAAAATGATCCTAATTCANAACATCCAGGAAATCCAGGACACAAAGAGAAGACCAAACCTAAATATAATCGGAGTAGATAAGAATGAAGATTTTCAAATTAATTGGCCAGCAAATATCTTCAACAAAAGCAAAATATTAAATGACAAAACCAAATTTAGACACTATCTTTCCACAAATCTAGCCATTCAAAAGATAATAAAGAGAAAACACCAAAACAAGGACAGAAACTATGCCCTAGAAAAAGCTAGAAAGTAATCCTTCAACAAATCTAAAAGAAGACATCCACAAGAATAGAGTCCCAACTCTAAAAGCAAAAATAATAGGAAGTAACAATTCCTTTTCCTAAATATCTCTTAATATCAATGGACTCAATTTCCAAATGAAAGATATAGACTAACAGAGTGGCTACAGAAACAGGACCCAACATTATGCTGCTTATAGAAAACCTACCTCAGGGAAAAAGACAGACACTACCAAAGAATGAAATGCTAGAAAAATTTCCAAGCAAATGGTCCTGAATAAACAAGGTGGAGTAGCCATTCTAATATCAAATAAATTTGACTTCCAACCTAAAGTCATCAAAAAATACAAGGAGGGGAATTTCATACACATCAAAGGTAAAATCTGAATATCTATGCTCCAAATACAAGAGTAGCCACACTCATTAAAGAAGCTTTAATAAAGCTCAAAGCACACATTGCACCTCACACAATAATAGTGGGAGACTTCAAAACCCCACTCTCATCAATGGACAGATCCTGGATACAGAAACTAAACAGAGACACATGGAAACTAACAGAAGTTATGAAACAAATGGATTGAACGGATATCTACAGAACATTTTCTCCTAAAACAGAAGGATATACTCTCTACTCAGCACCTCATGGTACCTTCTCCAAAACTGACCATATAATTGGTCACAAAACAGGCCTCAACAGATACCAATATATTGAAATTTTCCCATGCATCTTATCACATCACCACGGACAAAGGCTGATCTTTAATAACAACATAAATAATAGAAAGCCAACATTCATNTGGAAGCTGAACAACACTCTACTCAATGATACCTTAGTCAAGGAAGAAATATAGAAATTAAACACTTTTTAGTGTTTAATGAAAATGAAGCCACCAGACTGGCAGGATAGCTCAGAGGGTAAGAGC
>NW_018391854.1:4855-6544 GCF_900095145.1 Mus pahari | reverse complement strand
CCACAATTACTCTGATACCTAAACCACACAAAGATCCGACAAAGAAAGAGAACTTCAGACAAATTTCCCTTATGAATATTGATGCAAAAATATTAAATAAAATCCTCGAAAATCGAATAGAGGAACACATCAAAACAATTATCCATCATGACCAAGTGTGCTTCATCCCAGGGATGCAGGGATGGTTTAATATACGGAAATTCATCAACATAATCAATTATATAAACAAACTCAAAGACAAAAACCACACAAGCTCTGGGAATACTGCTTAGTTCAGTTTGTTGTTCCACCTATAGGTTTGCAGACCCCTTCAGCTCCTTGGGTACTTTCTCCAGCTCCTCAATTGGGAGGCCTGTGTTCCATCCAATAGATGACTGTGAGCATCCACTTCTGTATTTGTCATGCATTGGCATAGCCTCACACAAGACAGCTATATCAGGCTCCTGTCAGCAAAATCTTGCAGGCATATGCAATAGAGTCTGGGTTTGGGGGATGATTATGGGATGGATCCCCACGTGGGGTAGTCTCAGGATGGTCCATCCTTTCAACTTAGCTCCAAAATTTGTCTCTGCAATTCCTTCCATGGGTATTTTTTCCCTATTCTAAGGAGGGATGAAGTATTCACATATTGGTCTTCCTTCTTGATTTTCGGTGTTTTGTAAATTGTATCTTGGGGATTCTAAATTTCTGGGCCAATATCCACTTATCAGTGAGTGCATATCAAGTGAGTTCTTTTGTGATTGGGTTCCTTCACTAAGGATGATATTCTCCAGATCCATCCATTTGCCCAAGAATTTCAATAATTCATTGTTTTTAGTAACAGAGTAGTACTCCATTGTATAAATGTACCACATTTTCTGTATACATTCCTCTGTTGAGGGAAATCTGGGTTCTTTCCAGATTCTGGCTATTATAAATAAGTCTGCTATGAACATAATGGAGCATGTGTCCTTCTTACCAGTTGGAACATCTCCTGGGTATATACCCAGGAAAGGTAATGCTGGATCTTCAGGTAGAACAATTTTCTGAGGAACGACCAGACTGATTTGCAGAGTGGTTGTACAAGCTTGCAATCCCACCAGCAATGGAAGAGTGTTCCTCTTTCTCCACATCCTTGCCAGCATCAGCTGTCACATAAATTTTTGATCTTAGCGATTCTGACTAGTGTGAGATGGAATCTCAAGTTTGTTTTGATTTGCATTTTCCTGATGATTAAGGATGTTGAACATTTTTTCAGGCACTTCTCAGACCTTCGGTATTCCTCTGTTGAGTATTTTTGTTTAGCTGCATATCCCATTTTTTTCATTTCTTATTTTTTAATTAGATATTTTCTTTATTTACATTTCGAATGCTATACCAAAAGATTCCTATGCCCTCCCCCTGCCCTCTTCCCCAACCCACGCACTCCCAATTCTTGGCCCTGGCATTCACCTGTATTGGGTCATATAAAGTTTGCAAGACCTAGGGGCCTCTCTTCCCAGTGATGTCTGACTAGGTCATCTTCTGCTATATATGCAGCTAGCGACACAAGCTCTGGGGGTACTGATTAGTTCATATTTGTGTTCCATCTATAGGTGTGCATCCCCCTTCAGCTCCTTGGGTACTTTATCTAGCTCCTCCATTGGGGGATCTGTGTTATATCCTATAGATGACTGTTAGCTTCCACTTCTGTATTTGCCAGGCACTGGC
>NW_018391854.1:2696-4628 GCF_900095145.1 Mus pahari | reverse complement strand
CATATCTAGTGATTTCTTTTGTGATTGGGTTACCTCACTAAGGATGATATCCTCCAGATATATCCATTTGCCCATAAATTTCATAAATTCATTATTTCCAATAGCCGAGTAGTACTCCATTGTGTAACTGTACAACATTTTCTGTATCCATTCCTCTATCTGGGTTCTTTCCACCTTCTGGCTATTATAAATAATGCTGCTATGAACATAGTGGAGCATGTGTCCTTATTACTAGTTGGAACATCTTCTGGGTATATGCCCAGGTGTGGTATTGTTGGATCTTCCAGAAGTACTATGTCCAGTTCTCTGAGTAACTGCCAGACTGATTTGCAAGGTGGATTTACAGGCTTGCAATCCCACCAGCAATGGAGGAGTGTTCCTCTTTCTCCAATCCTCACCAGCATCTGCTGTCACCTGAATTTTAGATCTTAGCCATTTTGACTGGTGTGAGATGGAATCTCAAATTTGTTTTGATTTGTATTTCCCTGATGATTACAGATGTTGAACATTTTTTCAGGTGTTTTTCAGCCATTCGGGATTCCTCACTTGAGAATTCTTTGTTTACCTTTATAACTCATTTTTTAATGCACTTATTTGACTTTCTGGAGTCCAGCTCACCTTTGAATATATTGGATATTAGTCCCCTATTGGATTTAGGATTAGTGAAAATCCTTTTCCAATCTGTTGGTAGTCTTTTGTCTTGTTGACAGTGTCTTTTGCTTTACAGAAGCTTTGCAATTTTATGAGGTCCCATTTGTCAATACTTGATTTTACAGCACAAGCCATTGCTGTTCTTTTTTGGAATTTTTCCCCTGTGTCCATATCTTCGAGGCTTTCCCCACTTTCTCCCCTATAAATTTCAGTGTCTCTGGTTTTATGTGGAGGTCTTTGATCCACTTAGACTTGAGCTTTGTACAAGGAGATAAGAATGGATCAATTTGCATTTTTCTATATGATAAAAGCCAGTTGTGCTAGCACCATTTGTTGAAAATGCTGTCTTTTTTCTACTGGATGGTTTTAGCTCCCTTGTGAAAGGTCAAGTGACCATAGGTGTCTGTTCATTTCTGGTTTTCAATTCTACTCCATTGATTTACCTGTCTGTCGCTGTACCAATACCATGCAGTTTTTATCACAATTGCTCTGGGGTACTGTTTAAGGTCATGCATGGTGATTCCACCAGAGGGTCTTTTACTGTTGAGAATGATTTTTGCTAACCTAGGTTTTTTATTATTCCAGATGAATTTGCAAATTGCCGTTTCTAACTCAGTGAAGAATTGAGTTGGAAGTTTGAAGGAATTTTGAGATAGGCTTTCTCTTATGCATCTGGCTGTCCTGAAACTTCCTTTGTAGACAAGGCTGTAGAGGAACAGGCATAGATCTATATGCTTTTGCCTTCTAGGTACTGGGATTAAAGTTGTCCTCCACTGCTGCCCTGGATGTATTATTCAGCTTCTTTGCTTAGAGGATACACAAACAAACAAGGCCACCTTGCTTGTAGTAGGAGAAAACCTTCTTTCTGGGTCTTGAGAAACCCAGGGAGGGGTTAATGGAGAGCAGATTCATGTGCCATTATTTTGTTTGTTGGGAACATCACCTCATACCCCACTCCTCAGAGCTGGCATAAAGAAAAGAAGGGAGAAAGTAAAGCTAAAAATTAATTTTTTTCTCCTAGCTATGATGCCTTCTTGAAGCAGGAGGATGCAGAAGTTCACCTCAAATGAAGTCTCTGAANAGCTCAACCAAGAAGACTAGATTAAGGCATGATCAGGAAAAAGGTGTTCNTCATAACTGGTCCTTCCTTGCTGGCACTCTAATATCAGCTGTATCCTTGATAATGGTAAGATGTCTGTGTTGTAGAAAGAACACAATGNATAGAAGTCTGTTATAGGAACCTGAAATGAGACAATCAACAATAATCAGAGATCGAGACAG
>NW_018391854.1:0-1753 GCF_900095145.1 Mus pahari | reverse complement strand
CAGTCCCTGGAGAGCTCCACTATGGCTAGGGTGGCAAAGACAGCCCTCTGGTCTAGAGCAGCAGCAGCAGCAGCAGCAGCTACCACCGCCGCCGCCAAAGACAAAAGATCGAAGCTTAAGAAGACCGCCACCAAAAGACTCAAGCTTAAGAAGCTAAACCCTAGATCTAAGCTTGCCAAGAGATCATGTCACTCATTAATACGTTCTCCTTCTCTTTCTAGTTCTCGGGGTTGCTGTTGTCGATCTCGATCTTGATCTCAATCTCGATCTTGTAGCAGAACTACATTTAAGGTGAGAGATCCCAAGCTAAGCTCATTCCCTCCCTTCTCCAGCCATTCTTTCCCCTAAGACTTTCTCAGGCCTACAATAAACTTCTCATCTACCTCTGCCTCTTTACATGAATCCACATCCACATTCTATCTTTTCCCCACACCAGTGCCCTTATGACTTTAGCATGCACTTCTTTCAGATTACGAAGAAGGGAGAGCAATCACTTCNAAGGAGAATTAGGAGACAAATCAAGATTGCTACTAAACTTCGATTGATGCAGAGACAACTAGAGCAGAGACAACTGGAACTGATCGAACCAGAACCGACTGTGGCTTTGGAGCCAAGCGAGACTACATTGACATTGGTCATTCATGAGCAAGTGAATGAGAATGCCAATGAGCTNGAGCCTGAGGAAGTTCCATCATGCCTTGACAGTGACCAGGTTTCAAATGGAGACTTGGCCAGCTCCTAGACCCCGAACGGGTCCAAAGACCCATGAAACATCAATGAACAGGTCTGGGAGCTGAGATGTGGTCCTGTGAAAATAAAATCAATCAGATGTGAAAATTTGCAATTTCATTACTAAATTTCATTCAAAAATATTTTATAGTTATTTTATATAGGTTTGCCTTATATCATTTTATGGGTATATGATAATTCCTATTATTTTGAAGTTTTCACATATAATTTAAATTCTTTTTATTGAAAATTTTTATACAGTGTATTCTAATTATGATTTCTGGTCATCCAACTCAACCCAGAACTTGCCCACCCACCCAAATTCAAATGTTTTCTTTCTCATTAGAAAACAAACAGGTTTCTACGAGGATGCTCCCACACACACACTCCCACCTCACTACCCTAGCATTCCCTTACACTGGGGCATAGAGTCTTCACAGGACCAAGGGCCTCCCTTCCCACTGATGCCAAATAAGGCAATCCTCTGCTACATATGCAGCTGGAGCCATGAGTCTACCCATGTGTACTCTTTGGTTGGTGGTTTAGTCCCTGGGAGCTCTTGTGTGGGTGGGTCTGGTTGGTTAATATTGTTCTTCCTGCGGAGTTGTAAACCCCTTCAGCTCCTTCATTCCTTCCTCTAACTCCTCCACTGGAGTCCCCATTCTCAGTCTGGTGGTTGGCTGCGAGCCTCCACATCTGTATTGCTCAGGCTCTGGCAGAGCCTCTCAGGAGACAGCTGTATCAGGCTTCTGTCAGCAAGAACTTCTTGGCATCAGCAATAGTGTCTGGGTTTGGTGTCTGCAGTTGGGATGGATCACCAGGTGAGCCATTCTCTGGATTGCCTTTCCTTCAGTCTCTGCTCTTCAATCCCTGCATTTCCTTTAGATGGGAGCAATTCTGGGTCAATATTTTTGAGATGGGTAGCCCCATCCCTCAACCAGGGGCCATGACTATCCCCTGGATATGGTCTCTGTAGGTTCTCTCTCCCTTTTCTTGAGTATTTGAGCTAATATCATCCCCATTG
>NW_018391853.1:1830-2937 GCF_900095145.1 Mus pahari | reverse complement strand
GGATTGATTTCAGCCATGAATTTGATTATTTCCTGCCTTCTACTCCTCTTAGGTATACGTGCTTCTTTCTCTCTAGAGCTGTCAGGTATACTGTTAAATTGCTGGTNTGAGAACTTTCTAATTTCCTTATAGAGGCATTTAGTTCTATGAACCTTCCTCTGAGCACTGCTTTCATTGTGTCTAATAAATTTGGGCANGTTATGCCTTCATTTTCATTGAATTCTAGAAAGTCTTTAATTTCTTTATTTCTTCCCTGAACAAGTTATCAGTGAGTAGAGTTGTTCAGTTTTCATGAGTATTTGGGCTTTCTGTTGTTTTTGTTCTTGAAGTCCAGCCTTAGTCTGTGGTGATGTGATGGAATGCAAGGGATTATTTCAATCATATTGTAAATGTTGAGTCTTGTTTTCTGTCCTATTATGTTGTCAGTTTTACAAAAGGCTCCATGAGGTGCTGAGAAGAAGGTTTTTGTGTTTGTGTGAAACACTCTATAGATGCCTATTAGGTCCATTTGATTTACAATGTCTGTTAGTTTCATTATTTCTCTTTAGTTTTTGTCTGGATGACCTGTTATTGGTGAGAGTGGGGAGTTGAAGTCTCCCACTATTATTGTATGGTTCAATGTATGCTTTGAGCTTTAGTAAAGTTTCTTTTACAAATGTGGGTGCCCTTGTATTTGGGACATAGATGTTCAGAATTGAGACTTCATCCTGGTGAATTTTTCATTTGATGTGTATGGAGTGCCCTTTCTCATCTCTTTTGATAACTTTTGGTTGAAAGTCTATTTTATTGGATATTAGGATGGCTATTCTGGCTTGTTTCTTGGGACTGTATGCTTGGAAAACTTTCTTCTAGACCTGTACTCTACAGAGTGTCTGTCTTTGTTGCTGAAGTATATTTCTTATATGTTGAGAGATATTAATGACCAGTGTTAGTTATTTCCTGTTGTTTTGATGTTAGTAGTGTTAGTGTGTGTGTGTGTGTGTGTGTGTGTGTGTGTGTGTAATTATTTCCTGTAATTACTTATTTCCTGTGTTTTCTTGGATGTACCTTTTCTTCTTGGGTTGGAGTTTTCCTTTTAGTATTTTCTGTAGAGCTGGATTTGTGGAT
>NW_018391853.1:0-1285 GCF_900095145.1 Mus pahari | reverse complement strand
ATTGACTGACATATCAGTTTCTTCTCTTGTATCTTCTACACCTGAGATTCTCTCCTTCATGGCCAATATTGTGTTGGTGATGTTTATATCTGTTGTTCCTGTTATCTTTCAAGGGTTGTACATCTCCAGGATTCCCTCAGTTTGTGTTTTCTTTATTGCTTCTACTTGTCAGGTCTTGCACAATATTATGTATTTCCTTCACCTATTTAATTGTATTTTCCTGTAGGTCTTTAAGGGATTTATTNGTTTCCTCTTTAAAGACTTCTACCCATTTGATTGTGTTTGCCTGTATTTCTTTAAGGGATTTATTTACTTCCTCGTTAAAGGCAATGAGGGTGTGGAGCCTGAAACAGCCATCTCCTGTGACCAGAAAAGGCATCTAATGGAGGGACTTAGATATCAGCTTAGTCACAAAACCTTAGATATATAATTCCTCCTGCTAACAAGGTGAACAAGGGTAAAGATTAAGCAGAAAATGAAGAAATGCCCAACCAAATGCTGACCCAGATTGAGACCCATGCCATGAAAGAGAGCACACCTTTGGTGCTATTAATGGTATTCTGCTATACTTCCAGAAAGGTACCTAGCGTAACTATCATCTAAGAAGCTTTATCCAGTAAGTGATGAAAGTGATGTAGAGACCCACAATTCAACAATAGGTGGAACATGGAGAATTCTGTGAAAGAGAGGGAGGAAGAATTGAAGGACCCTGACAGGTCAAGGAGATTACAAAAAAACAAAAAACAACAACAACAAAAAAACCCATACAGAACCAATTAACCTGGGCCCATGGGGTCCCACAGAGACTGAACTACAAATCAGAGATTATACCTGTGATGTAACTATGACATCAGATCATATGCAAGGGTTGTACATCTCAGTCTACATGTGGTGGGACTCCTAACAGCAAGACTAGGAGCTGTGTTTGACTTTGTTGCCTTTGAATCCTTTTCTCCTAACTGGGCTACGTTGCCTAGCAAAAATGGGATAAGATGTGCCTAGTGCCAGTGAAACTTATTATGCCAAAGCAGATTGATATGTACTGGAGGCCTCCCTGTATCTGAGCGTTTCCTGAGGAGAAAAGGAGGATAGAAGGATGGTGGAGTGGTGAGGTGAGATGGAAGGACAACATCCTGTAGACAATAAACAACAGGCCCACAGTAANCATAAACCTAAATAGATTNAAAACTGAAAGGTTTCCAACAAAATCAGAAACAAGGCTGAGATCCCAGTCTCTCTATTCCTGTTCAAGACAGTGTTTCAATTCTAAGCTAGAGTAATAAGA
>NW_018391852.1:0-2967 GCF_900095145.1 Mus pahari | reverse complement strand
ATCCAGGAAATTGAACACTCTCTTCTGTACTCAATGTGGAGGCACTAGCATACATGTCTCACATGCAAACACACACACACACACACACACACACAAACAATTAAATTGTTTTTCAATTCTTTGTATGCATTTGCTATTTTATTGTTGTTCTTCTTTAATGTCAATTATGGGATTCCTCAGGTGTTTCTATTTTTCTCATTCTAAAAGATTATAGCTTCCCTATTGTCAAAAGATTCTATAACACTCAACATGAATAGGAATTAGCTCTAGAAATCAGCCACTATTTTTCCTCCTCTGAGTATATGCTCTCCATACTTCTTTCTGATTTTGGGTTCTTTCCTTTGGAAAGTCCATGAGCCTCTTAGACACGTGTACAGCCAGGTTGATACACTGTCGACTTAAAAGAGAAGCACAAGTTCAAAGGAGATGACATCCCATGGAGAGGAGTAAATTAAACAAAGTCTTATCACTAACTAAGAAGTCATTTGCAACTGATACCTAGTACAAAAAGAGAATCAGTGTTTCCCAAAGCAGTGACACTGAATGTATCAACTGAACACCAGGACAGACACTATGTCCAGCTACAGATGCTTAACATTTAACAGACTCAGTGAACTTGTATGCTTTGAGAAGTGTGTGGTCTCCATAGAAACCCTGCTGCAGCCTGGACAGTAAAGTGCTAGGACACTGGGAAGACTTTAGAACTGCATCTCCTTCTGGATTTCCCAGAGGGTATCTGCACTCTTCTTCAGGAAGCCCTCTTCCTCAGGAGTCAGTGTCACCTTTGCAACACCTGAGATTCCATTTTCTCCCAGGATACATGGGACACTGAGGAAAACATCATCATTGATTACTTAGAACCCCTTAATCATGGTGGGAACAGGATGCACCCATCTAAGATTCTTCATTATGCTCTCAGCCAAGTCTGCCACAGAAAGGCCAATGGCATAGGATGTATAACCTTTCAGCTTTATCACCTCATATGCACTGTCAACCACCTGCTTGTGAACCTCCTTCCACTGTTCCTTGACTGTATCAGTGTCCAGTACTGGGTTCAGAGACTTCAGGGAGATGCCAGCAAATGTTCACACCACTACACACAGGCACACTGGAGTCGCCAGGTTCTCCCAGGACCCATCCATGACAGCTCAGTAGGTGAACCCCCAACCTTTCTCTCATAAGGTAACAGAACCGAGCTGAATCCAGAGTGCAACTTCCAATAACTCAGCTTTTGGGAATGCAACTGATTTTCCAAACCATGTAGGTCAAGATATCTACTGGATTCACGACAATAAGCAGCTTGCTGTGTGGACTGTACTTCACAATTTTGGGAATGATGAACTTGAAGATGTTCACCTTTCACTGGACCAGATTGAGTAGGCTCTCTCCTTCTTGCTGACAGGCCTCCACTATGAGAATGACCAGCTTAGAGTTTGTAGTTACACAATAGTCTTTTTTGTACACAATTTTTAGTGTTTTAAGGAAAAGGCTGCCATGCTGGAGATCCATCATCTCTCCCTTTAGCTTGTCTTCCATGACATCAACAAGGGCAAGCTCATCTGCTAAGTCCTTCACTAAGATACTAATGGCACAAGTCATGCCAACAGCACCAACCCCAACAACTGTAATCTTGTTCTGGGGGACCTTTTCCTCCTTAAGAAGATTCACAGTCATCTGGTCCTTGAGGGCTGCCATTTTGGACTTTGAATGTTTTGAGACTACTAGTGCTCAATGTGGGGTGATGGGTGAGCATCAGCAGCATGGTCTTTGATTGGCAACTGTGGCTCCAGCACCAATGGATAAATGTCTTATTTAGCTCATAGTTTGAAGTTACAATGTTACCATCCATCATAACTGGGAAATCAGGGCATCAATAGCTTGTGGGAGCTTTTAACATTGAGCCCCAGTAAAGTACAGAGAGCAAGGCACTGATGTATGGATGCTAGTGTTCAGCTGACTTTTTCCTCATTCAGTACAATCTTCCATTCCCTTTGTGAGATCAAGAAAGAGCTTTGTGGTCTCACAAAGAGCATGCAGAGATACACATCTACATTCTGTTAATATAAACACTCAATTATTTTTATTCCGTGATTGTGATTTATGTGTAAGTACACATGTGATGCAGTGCATGCATGTGTAGGTCAGAGGAAAAGTGGTGGAGTCAGTTCTTTCTGTCCACCTTCATATGGGTTCCAGGAACAGAAATGAAGTTCTCTTGCTTGGAAGGAAAGTGCCTTTACCCACTGAGACCTATATTCAACCCAGCACAATATTATTTATATTAGAGGAATTCTTTGTTTTGTAAATATATGCAAAGTTAAATTAAGTGTACCAATGTTATACAATGGCAGTGAAGACACAAAAAGGATTTACTCATTACACTCATGAGATACAGCATCTCCCAGTCCCAACATTTACTCACTATGCACATGTGAACAACATTATTTATTGGCTAATTTTCAAAACTTTTAAGTACACAATGGTAGTATAATAAGAACAAAATTATATAAACATGTAAATACCATGATTATTTCCTTTTATATTTTAAAAATATACTTTTGGAAAATTATGCTTTAATCTAAAACTTCATAGAACTTGAACATATACATACTTCATTTTAACAGAATGAACACATGTTTTAAATTTTCTATAAGTATATACGTATTTGAAAATTTATTTAGTATTTGAGTACCTGAGACCGGTAACCATACCAATGTATGTTTGTATAAGAGACAGAAATTTCTTAAAGAAAAAGTTTATTGTGAGACTGGAGAGATATCTTAAAGGTTAACATTCTTTCTTGCTTCTCCAAAAGACTTGAGTTTGGATGCAGCACTCGATATGAGTTCCTAACAATCACCTGTAATTCCACATCCAGGAAATTGAACACTCTCTTCTGTACTCAATGTGGAGGCACTAGCATACATGTCTCACATGCAAACACACACACACACACACACACACACA
>NW_018391851.1:4506-12027 GCF_900095145.1 Mus pahari | reverse complement strand
CCAGGATCAGGCCCCAGAGCTGAACACTCCAATGAGAGATATGGGGCCTTTGTTTTCCTTCCNTACACTGACTCTGTCATCCAGATCACCATCTAGCCTAAGACTCAGAAGGATCTTGTCAACAGGTATTTACAGGAATCAGGGTAAGCAACTTGTCCCCAGACACTGCTTCCAGGATACCAGGTCCCAGAGAAGAATTAGAAGTGGGGAAAACAAAGCTCTTAAGAATTGACTCCTAGTAGTTAGTCTTTCCATAGCATTTTAGGTCTCTGTACCTCCCACTGGGAATTCTTAGAGAAGGCAGTCAGCCTCATCCTGTAGCTCAGACATTTATTGTAAATAACAACCACTCTGGACTAAGTCACTCCCATCATTTAGGAGGAAGATGTCATCACCACGAGCCCTCCTCTTTCTGCTAACTGGCATTGCAATAGAAGCTGGCAAGTGAGTGCAGATCCTCAAAAGAACCTCATTCTGAAGCTGCTAGGACAATGTACAATACCATCACAGACAAGGGAAGCCCAGCCTTGGCCCTAGTCTTGTCAGAGCCTCAAGGCTCACAAATTAGCCTATCCCTGCCTGGCTTTCTGCATCACCCAGGTCCAGACATCTCTGTCCTATCCACCACCCAGGCTAGAGACTTTTCTCAGGTCCCAGGAGGAGGGTGAGACCCCAAATCATGTTGGTTTTAGGCTTCTACCATATATACTGGTCTATGCAGGTACCTCTGAGCCTGGTCTTCTGTAGCCCTGGTTCATGTTCAGTGGTAAGAAATGTAGNTTGTAGGAAACAATAAAACTTACAGGTAAATGAAAGTATCCCCTACACTGACGACCTTTTAGTGCTATGCATTTGGTACTTTCCTAACTTTGCACATGTGGCTCCACTTCAAGGTTGGTATCCTTATGGATTTGAGAAGATCTCTATCTANACCACAAGCAACCTGCCTTTCCTAATCCAAACTCCATTCTCAGATAATTCCTCAGTAGGTGGCTGAGATTCTGCCAAATTTTTCCAGACCCCACAATCCAGCAAAGAAAAGCAGGTAAATACCACTACCCTGGGATTGGGAGAAAGGCTAAGCTCTTAAAAGAGCAGGGGACCTAGGTTCATTTCCCAGCATTATCAAAGGGCCACTCACAATTTACCATTATTCCAGCTCTATCTATCTAATCTCCATCTAATGGGATTAGATGCTGTCTTCCAAATTGCAAAATCATCTCCAATTGATCTAACTGTACCAGACACACACAAGCATACAGAGAATTTAACACTAAAATTAACCATAAAATTAACTATATAAATTAACCATAAAATTAACCACAAATGGCCTTCTTTAAAACAATCTTTAGTTAGTTGTGATGTTGCCATACATGGCCAATTTTTGTTTGTGCTACCTGGCTTTTTTACTGCTGTTAAAAAAAAAATGACCAAAAATAACTTTAGGATGAAAGAGTTTATTTCACCTGACAAATCCCAGGTCACATTTAAACAGTGAATTAGGCATTCAAGGGAGGAACATGGCGACAGGCATATTCCATGGAGGACTGCTGCATGCTGGCTTGTTCATCCTGCTTTCATATATAACCCAAGAACACCTGCTTTACAGACTAGGCCAAAGGCAGTCTTATGAAGGCATTTTCTCCATCAAGTTTCCTTTACTATTTAAAGAAAGCTGGTGTCAAATCCACAAATCCAAAAAAAAAAAAAAAAAAAAAAAACAAAAAACAAAAAAACCAGGCAGGACATGGCCTGAATATAAATGGCCTCTATAGGCCAAGTGTTTGCTCACTTTGTCCCCTTCTGCTTAGGATTGGGGGAAGTTATGAAACATCCTGATATAGAACCTGGCTGGAGGAATCCTTCATGTCCTGAAAATCTGCTCTCAGAAATCACAGCTCACAATGAGGCCATGCTAAAACCCCTAATAAGGAGTCACCTGACCTGTCCCTCACCCATACTCTAGATGACCTTTCAACTACTTCTTGCATGCCTGGAATCAACACTGTCCCTTCTGACTCTGGTGTCTTTCTTTTCTCTATTTAACTCATACTACCCAAAGTTGGTTTGCAGTTTTAGCCTGTTTCTAGTTTTCTGATTGTTTCTACATGGTACTATTTCCTATTTCTATATACCAGACCTCAAGAAATATTAATTAGATTTAATAATAACTGAAGAGCACAATTCTCTAATTGGGGAACAAGGAGAGGCCAGTTAAGTTAAAGCAGAAATGTAGTTTTCTATGTAATTCACCTTAACCAATCTTAGCCTTGGGTCCTCTGTGAGGCTCTTTCTTTCCTGGACAAAGAACCCATGCATATGGTTCTGGATCAAGGACATGGATCAGAAGGGTTCAGGGGGCACAGATTCCTCATTGTGCTTTAGGAATTTAGGATGAGCCAGGTCTTGTTTCACTTCACTTTATAATGTTCAGGTTCATTAGGTGATTGAAGTCTCTAGTAATTATCAGTAGAAATGACAGACATGATGAAATGTGTAATGTAAGTATTAACTCCTAGAATCTAGGAACTCTAGAGTCTGACTCCTCACTTCTTGGGGTTAGTATCATGGAAGTAGTGTTTGGAAAAAAGCTACTTTGCCCTGACCCATGTCTTTCTACCCGAGTAACAAAGTCCTTCTGAGTCCAAACACAGGGACTAATAAGTCAGGAATTCTAGAATATTTTATTTTAAATATGTCAATATATGTCTATACATACTTAAAATTTCTGTGTATTACCAAGGTAAATTTCATTCAGTCATCTATATTCATCCATACTTACTATGTTGAGAACTGAAATTTGAGAACCTTATTTTATTGAAAATAATATATAATAACTTCAAACTGTGTCACAATAAGTCTTGTGAATCTACAGACACTATTAATGGGGACTCAAACGGTTTGTGATTTTTTTTTGTCCCTGTGATTTTCATCTGGCCAGTGGCTCCTCAAGTACCTCTCTTTGATTCTAATAGTACAGGTGGGATTCCAAGCACATGGGTAGAGACTGGCATGAGCCCTAGGAGCCCCTATGTTACTTCTCCCATTTGTCCACTCACTGAATCTGATTTTCATCCTGTTAGTCACATTCTGCAGTGAATTGTCTGAATCTAAATGGCATTCCAGGTACCGTGCCTGGGTATCTTGTTATGAAAATACCACATGGAGTGCCAATCTGGGCACAGTGAGAAATGAACACTGATCATTCTCAAGGTTGGACCCTGGTCCTCTGTGTGAGAGCAAGGAGGTTAGGTTATCAAAAATACCTTTAAAAGCTTCAGGATTGAGACTGGAGCTATGTGGCTAAGCCATTATGTTCTTAACACAACTTTGTTTACATCAAACCTACTTTCTATAAGAAAAGCAAATACTAATTCAGATTTTTTTGAATTGACACGAGCACACTCGAGCTATGTCCAACACATACCATTCAGTTCTTAAAAGTATTTGTCTAATGCTTTAATTGGAAACTGGTATGCAGCCCAGGTTGGTCTTGCACTTACATAATCCTGTGAACAAAACCTCTTCTCTGGTGGTATACCAGACATGTTATACTACCCAAGGCTTTCAGAAACCAAGGTTTACATCTCACATCTTTAATAGAACAGAGCAGATATCTTTTATGGTACAATGACAGAAACACTTCCTCATATTGTCACTGACAGTTGACAACAGAATACAATGATGCCAGAGTAATGCACAGAAATGAAAACATGAATAATCCAAGTTGAAAGCAAAATCCAAATGTCTCTTGATTTAACATCAGACTGAGGCCTGACCAGACTGACTCTCAATATGAGAGAATATAACAGACACTGGACAAGGCCCTAAAAATATCTTATAAATTTTAATCACATAACCCAGAAAACAGGTGTATTAGAAGAGTGGGATTAGGAGAAAGCAAGTTGATGACACAGGTGGAAAAGGACAATGGAAAAGCCCAGCTGGACCCAGCAAATCTGTGCATAGTCCAGGGCTCCCTTGACTCCACACTACAACCAATGACATTGTGCATTGTATGTGACACATCAAACACAAATTTCATAAGTTTATCAGCATTTATTTTTTTCTATCAAATTTTACTCATTCAAATGATCTGCAAGCATGTTGCACAGACATATACAAATGCTTAATTGAAGACAATAACATGAAGTGGTAGGTAGGCTATTAAAAGCTAAATTCCAATCAGAGATGGAGAATTTCCAGCCTACCTGTTTTGGAGTATGAGAGATGACTAGAGAATACACAAAGTAAGGATCAGGATGGGGCTTGTTGCTGCCCATGACCTGGTTACACTGTGCTCAGAGTAGGCAAACACATAGTCATAGTCAGATGTAGAAAGAGAAGGCAACATGGAAGGAGAAACCAGACACTATGTATAATGGTTAGGTACCACACTGAGACATAATCCTTAACCTGTAGATAAAAAAGAATAAAGATGAAAGTCAGTTATGTGTCTTTAAATGGTGAGATAGTTAACAGTGCATCACTCACTCAAATGGTCCCAATCCCAAGAGTCCCCATCTCTCAGTGTTCTATTCTCTGTCCTTCTCACCTATGCACACCAGGCCCTATATGGTGTCAAATTTTAATGCTGTAACAGAAAGCTGGGCATCCTAGGCATTTCACCTCAATGTGGCAAGCAAAGCAAAACTGGGTGTGCTCTTTTCTACACTAATATATGTTTCTCATGGATGATCCACAACTATTATTACTGACTAGACTGAACATCGCTTTTTCCTGTTTAACCTGAAAATGTGGTCTTATATTAGAGGTCATGGACGCAGCAGGATGAAGATAACCTAGAGGGATCTCCTGGTCTTTATCTCAGATAAGTGGCCAGAACTGTGACTGCAGATCCAGATAATCATGATGGAAACCTGTACATGCAATGAGATATCTGGAACCCTGGAAGTTTAATCTAAATAGGAAATTGTCTCTCACATCTTAGAGTTGAGAACAATGTCTCTGTCACCTCTGTCATTGTAGTTATGATTCTGTTTATTATTCCTATTATGTTTCACATTGTAGGTACTCTCAGCACATCTGCCACTTCTAAATTGCAGGTGTGTGGATGAAATCTGATGTCACATGGCAGGGTACTCTCACAGATTGGACTTGTTATTTTCCTCAAAACATGAAATAAGGTCCTTCCCCATCCTTACCTCTAGTCCACCTATTCCATATCAGAAAAATAATCAATACATCCATAAGCAGAGCTCCAAGAACCACAGCAATAACAATAGGCATGATGGGAAAGGTTGGTACAGGAGGTTCTGGGAAGGAAGGAATGGAAGAAAAGCAGAGTGACAACTCTTTCTTGCAGCTCTCTATCTTGATCCTACTCTAGCTGTCCCTGAGCACTCCCACTCTCTATGAACCGTGTCTGTGCTCACTTCAAGTCCTTACCCCATCTCAAGGAAATGGGCTCAGGCAGCCACTTGTGATTCACAAAACGTGTGTATCTATGCTCTTCTCCAGAAGGTACCACAACATCTGCCCACTTCCAGAAGCTTCCATCCCCTGAAGGCATGGTCTTCGACACTCCCAAATCTGAGGTTTGGTTGTTATTATCTCTTTCCCAGGTCAGGGTGATTTCATCCGGGTAGAAGTTGAAGGCCTAGAACCTCAATGTGATTTTCTTGTCGGGTTGGACCTTACATGTCACATGAATTTTAGGAGTGTCTGTGGGAAACAATCAGAAATTTAAGGCATTTGGCATCCTCCCTGGGGATCAATCAATGCACATGTAACTTTGTGTGAATACAGGATTAGCTTGAAGGAGGGGTGCCAACCCCACACAGCAACCTAAATTCAGGACATGAAGGAGGTAATCTATTGTTGGAATGTTTCAGAATCAACATGAACCAGGACAGAGGAGGAAATGATTTATCTCCCTGTAGGAGTATTGAATTCTGGTTCTGACTAGGGGGATATTAGAGACTCAAAGACACTGTGGATAGACCTCAAAGTCATTGTACACAGACATTGACAAGCCTGAAAGAGATCATACTTCACAAATTAATTGGAAGGAACTGCTGCTTAATTCACATAATGAACTCCCCAAAGAGAATGCTTAACACTAGGGACTCTTTTTCCTGTAGATACAGGAAACCCACAAGCCTTCATTCCCCTTTGATGCAAGACAGAGTTAGAGTTTCAACTTCTCCCTGATGAGGAGAAATCCTCAAGGGATTGGAGCTCAAGTGTCAGAACAGATGGGGCAGTGTTTTCTTAGTTTTCTCAGAAAAAATGCTTCCCCATAGTTCAGCTCTCTGAAGAATAAGTACACACCACTACCAAACAGGTAAGTCTGCAAACCCTGTGTAACACCTGGCAAATCCCACAGTTTCTTGCATATCTCAGCAAACTTGCCAACTGGAGTCCATATCCTCAGGTCCTCATTCAGCCTGATGTAATCATGGTCATTGAAGGCTGCTTCAAAGAATTGGTAACTGAAATCACCTTGAAACAGGACATAGCAGGCATACCTCCTCTGAACTGTGTGATATCTTGAACAAGAACCCACTTTCTGCCACTCCAACAACCCCTAGCAATTTTTAGAACCATATAGAGAAATGGTCTCTTTGATATGCCCTTTCTAATTGGACTGATTTGATCTTAAAATGGACAGAAATTCAGAACAGTGTCCTGTGGCTCTCTTGAGCCATGGGTCACATTTTCCAGGGGACATACTTGTACATGGAGACTAGAATCAACCCCATGTATAGCTGTCAATTTGCGGTTTGTGATTGGGGCTCACTCACCAGTGCATTGTAGTTGTAGATTTTGAGCATTCTGTGTAGTAACACTCTTAATTGCTTAATTACTACAGTTGGGAAGAGGGCTGAGAGGCTCAGAAAACTGGGAGGGGTTAGATTATGCACAAGATGTGAAGACTTACCTGGAGTTTGAATGTGGAAAGTCATTCCTCTCACAACTGGACTATGGGAAGAAAATTTTGCTTAGAAGAGGTAAGGACAGACAATGATACTTCATGTTCTGGGAGACTGGAGCTCCTGTCCTCTGAGAATTATACCCAGAGGGCTAAGCCTTCACTCAGGACAGTACATTCTCTCAATTAAACAGCAGGTCCTTCCATTTCTTTTGTGAAGCCCTCTCTTCTCAACTGTAGTCTAAGCCTCAGGTCTCCATTCATTGAGATTATTGGGCCCATTTATGCCTAAGAATTCTAAGTATCCATGACTGAAATCCCATCATGGCAGTGCATCTCAGCTGAATCTGAGCTGTGAAGGGAGGGAGCCCTAGAGAGTTCTCTTCCAGGCATCCATTTTCCCATCACCAAACACAAATGGCCTCTCCAGCCTGTTCAATGTCCATGAACAATTACTCTGTAGTCCTACTCCAGTATTTCTTATTCCATCCCCTTCACTAGGTCAGTATTAGAAGTTCATATTCCTAGAGGGAGATCCATCATCTCCTTTTTTCTGGTTCATGCTAATTCTGAAACTTTCCAGATTATCCCAGCCATACTCTGAATTTAGGCTACTTTGTGGTGTT
>NW_018391851.1:0-3601 GCF_900095145.1 Mus pahari | reverse complement strand
TTATCCCTCTTCATGTACAGTCTTCCATCACTTTTATCGGTTTATCTGTCACAGTTCTGGACACTAATCTGAGATAAGAACTGGGAGATTTTTCTAGGCCCTCTGGATCCTGCTACCTCCATGAGCTCTAAAAAGAGGGTTTGTTTCCAAGAGTAAAGTGAGAGACAGCTATGTTCAGTCTTGCCAGGAATCACAGTGGTGTCTATTCCCTACGCAACTTATAACAATACAGAAAGGAGCCCCTGGGAAATCTCAGCCAGCCTGTGTCTCCTCATTTAGTTGTAACTTCCCTTGCTTTTGACTTTTAATAGAATTTTAAGTATTTTTCAAAGCAAATTATGGTGGAAAAAATATATTGTTTTCTTAGTGTTTTCATTCTGTAAAGGACCTTTATCTTTTCCTTCAAATAATGTGTGGCTGCGATTTTAAAACAGTTATTTATTTTAATATAAAAAAATGCAATCATTGTGTTGCATCCTGAGTTCACAGGAAACCCAGAGGAACCCAAGAATTTCAAAGTCCACTGCAACTCCCAAAAATGTCTTGTATTTTTCCAAGTTCTAACTCAGTTCGCCCACGTAGTACTCACCAAGTGAATTCTAGCAGGTGACCCTGAGTCCAGAAAACAATGGATTTATATACAGTATAGTTAGGAATAGTGTGACTATTCACAGAAAGGGGGAGTAGAGGCTGGGATAGTACTGAAGCGGGATGGGGGAATAATGGGTGTCTGTTCAAGGACTTTTTTATGGCCAGTCATAACTGTCTGTGGTCTGACCTCTGTTTACCTTTTATCCATGGTCTCCCTTGAGCTTGTTTATTTCTCTAAGGTCTCAAGGGCAGGCACCTGGAGTTCTTATCAGCAAGCCTGTGGGTTTTTGGAGATACAGAGGCAAGGAGAATGTCTCCTCAGAAAGTCCTCATTATGATCCATGCCATTCTAACACTAGGGGAGGACTCTGAGACTGCTGCAGGAGGACACAGCATAGAAACCAGCTGTCTGCATGTTGTGCTTGCATGGGGGGGACTGTCTTGGGAGGCAAGATGGGCTCCTCTGGCGAGGAATATAGAGGCAAACTGTCTGTACAACACTGAAGTCTCTCTAATATCAGTAATTCTGGTGTTATAGTGTTTCTCTGTTCTTTTGATGACTCTAGAGGCCAATCCTGGACTCTTTATAGGACTAAATAGTCTGTGCTAACTGGTTGGTACTAGATCCCATCACCATCAGTTGAATAGTTCCTAATCTCTGCTTTGTATATTGCAAAAGCTTATTGATTATGCATGGCCCAAATATGAGCAGTAACAGAAGAGTTATCAGGGGCCCTGCAGTTGTGGAAATGAGGGTAGTTAACCACGGGGAAGTATTGATTAGTGAATGATAGCAGCTTTTGGAGTTTTCTCGTTCTCTTTGGTGCCTTTCTATGCATTCTGTAACCTTAGCTAGTGATTCTCTGATTATTCCAGAGTGATGTACATAAAAGCAACATTCTTTCCTAGAGCAGCACACAGGCTTCCCTGCTGCAGGAACACTAAGCCTAACCCTCCTCTGTTCTGCAGAACTACCTCAGTCAGGGAATCTACATTTCACTCAAGTTATGCATTGGATTTTTCTAAGCATTGGATGTCTTGATTTATATCGAATTTAAGGCTGTTATAGTTCTCTTGCAACCTTTTGGCTACAATTCCAGTTCCTGACCTAGCTAGTCCTGCTCTTAGAATTTCAGCCAATGTTAGGGAAATAGGTTCTCTTCTGCCTCATGAGGTCTGCCCAACATGCTCTATTAGGTTCTTCAGCACTATTTCCTCTGAATAATAGGTTATGCATGTCACCAACTGGACTAGAATACAGAACTCCTTCACAGTAGGGGAATTAAGAACCTATCCATGCACAAACAGCATCAACCCTGTTGAACAGCCTATTCTGGGGGAATAACCCATTTGGAATGAACCATGGGGGTTGTTTGGTTACAAAGGTGATGATGTGACAAGGGAACTTTTCCCATGTAGGTCCCCTGCCCTGATATTGTCTGCAGGGTTAAGGCTGGGCCTTCTTGGGACCATCTGCATGCAGTGTCTCCCTCGGATGCTATATTTAGATATAATTCTAACACCTTCATAAAAGGGGAGTCTGGCATTATGGTACAGAGAGCAGGAGGTAGTTAGCTCTGGCTGGGAGCTGTTCAAAATCTGAAAGGTTGACCAAAACAGATCTACCTGCTCTGTCTGATTCAAAAAACAACAACAACAAAAACCCTGGGGCTGGGGACCCCTACTGGGGGAGCACTGGTGGGGGCAGCAGTCACCTTTCTGAGGACCAGCTTTGGCACAGGTTTTTTTTTTAGGGCAAGACCTCTTGGTATACGTTTAGGGTTTGCAGGAATCCAGTTTGGGTCTACAGCCACAACTAGGGGGTTCACAATTGGTTTTTACCACAAGTCTGATGAAAAGGAGGCCAGGACTAATCCCTGCAACCACATGGAGTCCAAGGCCACAGGTCTTCCCAGCTTCCCAACCCTTTGCCTCTTTCCCTTGACAGTGAACCTCAGTAAAACTTCAGACCTGCTCCCCTTCCTGGAGACCTTGATAAGATCTTCCTTCAACAACCCCCCAGGTTTTTAATCCCTGTAACTGATGTCTCACATCCCCAGGACGCACAGTAAAATTGTTCTGATCCCCCACACATAACAGTCCTTTTTTCTCCAGGACATATATAAAAAGTTCTCCACTGACATGGTGGGTATGAATGCCGTAAAGTCTGTTGGGTGTCAGGTCATAAGTTATCATCAAAATGGCACAGTTCAAAGGTTAAATCTGGAAACCACGGGGTCCCAAGTGGTTCTTTGTATTAGCCAGTTGGGCCCAGTAACCCCTTTCAGGATTCTCAATT
The DNA here is from genome assembly GCF_900095145.1 of Mus pahari. Classification (NCBI taxonomy): domain Eukaryota; kingdom Metazoa; phylum Chordata; class Mammalia; order Rodentia; family Muridae; genus Mus; species Mus pahari. Next base: position 711 of record NW_018391851.1, on the reverse strand, counting down.
GTCCAAGTAAACTCATAAGGCTGGTGTAGGTTTTTGATCTCTGAATAGAGATGTGGACTGGGAACAGCAGTGCATGCCGCCAGTAAAAACTTAGCTTAGGACCGAGTTAATTTTAACTTGAAGGATGAGTGCTCTTTTGGTCCCTCTATTCCAACATTGGCAGCTGTGAAGTCTGACAGTCTTTTTCTGGAAAGAATGGATCAGCAGGTCTCATGTAAGTGCAGTTTATCCAAGCAGTGATCCTGGTCATCTATACAACTGTTGGAGAGGTTAGCAGGATATAAGGTCCCTTCCAGGGAGGCACCAGTACTTCCTTGTGAAACCTCCTCACAGAGACCCTTTCTCCAGCTTGAAACTTGTGGGGCTCTGGAACGAAGCCTACTTCATAGAAGGTACTCAGTTTAGGCCACACGTGCGTGTGAACCCAATGTGTTGCTCTCACCTTAGTAATTAATTCATTATATTCTAATTCTACATTGGCTGCTGACTGAAGGTTAGGAACAATAGGGGCATGTGTGTATCTGCGCCACTTGTGTGTATCTGCGTGGGCAGAAAACACTTTGGACTGGGTTCGTACTGAAGAGCTAAACATCCTAAGATGGGCTACAAAGGAAAAATGAATGCCCTGTCCATTTGCTGATCAGAGCATGATTTTTATTAATCGGACAAGGAAGGATTTTTAGCCCTCCCTGTGTCCCCTTGAGAAACTCT
>NW_018391850.1:0-2963 GCF_900095145.1 Mus pahari | reverse complement strand
TAATATTGTTTACATATGCTTAGGACAGTGTGGAAACTCCTGATTGGATATGTAATCAGAATCCGATTACTATGCTCCGGGCTGAGCAGTGACTCAGCAGAACCCCGAACGCACATGCGCACTTGCTTACTCACAAGGAAAACAGACAGGGAGCCAGCGCCATCTTGTGGCGATTCATTCTGGCTTCCCACAATCTCCTATACCTATTATCCTTAGGTTTGGTCTTCTCATTGTGTCCTGGATTTCCTGTGTTTTGGGTCAGGAGTTTTTTGCATTTTGCATTTTCTTTGACTGTTGTTTTAATGGTTTCTATGGTATCTTTTGCCTCTCCAATTCTCTCTGTTATCTCTTGAATTTCCAACTGCAGGATTGTCTCACTTTGTGATTTATCATTTCTATTTCCATTTTTAGGTCTTGGATTGTTTTGTTCATTTCCTTCACCTGTTTGACTGTGTTTTACTGTAATTTTTGTGTTTTCTCTTTACGGACTTTTTGGTGTTTACCTGTGTTCTCCTGTATTTCTTTAAGGGAGTTATTTATGTCCTTCTTAAAGTCCTCTACTGGCATCATGAGAAGTGATTTTAGATCCGAATCTTGCTTTTCTGGTGTGATTGTTGTATCCTGGACTTGCTATGATGGGAGAACTGATTTGGATAATTTCATGTAACCTTGGTTTCTGTGGCTTATGTTCTTACACTTGCCTTCTGCCATCTGATTATCTCTAATGCAACATGCCTTCGATATATCCTACTGTAGCCTTTCCTTCCTGTGATCCTGTTTGTGTCAGAACTCTTCATAGTCCAGCTGTCTCTGTGATCCAGTGATTCTGCGATCCTGTGATCCTGAGATATGGTATGTCAGAGTTCCTGGGAGTCAAGGTATCTCTGGGACTCTGAGATCCTCATGTGACCAAGCCCCTATGATCCTGTGATCCTCTGATCCTCTGATTTTGTAGTCCTGGGCATGTTAAGAGTGCCTGGTAGTGGAGCTTCCTATGGGTGTTGTGGTACTGGACAAGGAGTTTACACCCAAAGCAAACAGAAACAGACCAGAAGGAACCCAAGCCACTGGTCATGTAGGGTTCCTGCGTCCTGGATCCCACTTGTCCCAATTATTCCTGGAGGTGTTGGACCAGATGTTGTGTCCTCCTCACCTCGATTTTATGATCCTGGCTATGTTAGAGTGCCTGGTAGAGGAGCTTCCTCTGAGTGTTGTAGGACTGGCTGAGGAGTTTGCCCCCAAAGTAAACGGGAACAGACTGGAAGGAACCCAAGCCACTGGTCAAGTGGGGCTCCTGCGTCCCTGGATCCCACTGGTCCCAATTATTCCCAGTGGTGTTGCAACAGATATGTCTTCCACACCTCGATCCTATGATCCTGGGTCTGCTAGAGTGCCTCAGAGTGGAGCTTCCTCTGGGTGGGATTGGCTGTGGAGTTTGAGCCCAAGGTAAACAGGCACAAACTCGAATTTATAGTTTCTTACATTCATACAGAATTTATATATTGAAACAGAGTTAAGGTTTTCATTGGTATAAGTTTATGTATATTGATACAAAATTTGAAATTAATATTGTTACTCTTAGATAGAAATTTTGCCTATGCAACTCATTTAAGATTACAAGGGTTAGACCCAGTCCTTCTAATTGTTACTATTACAAACTGTTTAGGATGATTAAGTAATGCAAGTTAAGGGCCAGATAGAAAATTCATGGTTATATTAGAATCTGATTTAATTATAATTAAGTGTTTTCAATAGTATTCAAACAGAAATAACTAAGAGTAGTCAAGGTTTCACAGTTAAGACATGCTTTATATAGATAGAAAGATTTCAAAAACATAAATCCACAGAATAGGGCATCTATAATCATTTCATTATTATTAGATTTTTAACTATGAGATATATATGCTCCTGACAGTACTCCTTTCACAGTTCAAAGAAGACACTGAATATTATTACCTCCAGGTAGAGTTGCTTATTGTGGCAAGGTAGCCACTGGCCAAGAATTGCACTCATTCATCTACAGACAAAAAAATACTGTCCAAGAAAGGACACACATACTGGTTGGTCAACAGCTTAGCTCTGCCAAGACATGGTAAGCTTCATAGTTCCTGCATCATATAAGGTCTGCCAGATGTTTCTGGGCCAGAAGACTGAGGACAGATGCTCCAACATTACAAGAAATTAAAGGACTGCCCATGTTGTCAGCTGTCTATCGAAGTTTATAATTTTGGAAGCTAGGTCCTTGTGCTTCCTTCATATTCTGGTAAATATTCATTCTTGGATCTCTGACAGGGTTGAAAAGTAGTTATAGTCTTACCATAAAGTTTAGCATAAAGCAGATCTAGATTTGAAAGGATGGTTTTCAGATGGTAATACAAATTAAAAATCAAAATATAATCCAGGCACAGAATTATAGACTCTTTAAGTTAGGGAACATGATAGAATAGTATATCTAAATTGATAAAATTGATAGACTAGGTGCTTTTAGTATATATATATATACCTCATAGATTATATAACTGTTATAATTATGTTCAGTGTGTATCTGAAAGAAAGGGCCTTTTCTTTCAGGGAGAATGTAGCAGCTGTGTTATCATGAAATTTATGTTACCCCGAACACTGTTTGAGTTTCCCACATGTAGGACTAAAGGAAGCCTGTCCCCAGTTAGTTTTTGACTGGCCATTAACACTACCAGCAGCCAATTGATGGGCAGGGAAACAGAGGAGAGAATTTTAGTATTCCTAGGAAGGGACTGAGGAGGAGAAAGCAGAGATTCCAACATAATGAGTGTGGAGTAGATGGACCATGCTGTAAAGGTACAGGAGTGAAAAACATCCAACATGTAAGTTCAGGGGGAAAGTTGTCCCAGGTGGGCTGCCCAGCAGGATCCAGGGTAGTGTCTTAGTCAGAAGCAAGTTGGGGAGGAAAGGGTTTATTTGGCTTACATTTCCAAACTGCTGTT
>NW_018391849.1:0-2257 GCF_900095145.1 Mus pahari | reverse complement strand
TGATTGCATAGCCATCTGAATGAGATGGTGGAAATTTGAAGTGGGAGAGAAAGTCCTTACACATTCATAGATGGTTCATGTATTAATTGATTTTACTATCCAAGAATATAATGCATATCCACTATAGACAGAGCAACACAATCAAAAGCCTTGGTGAAATATTACCATACATGCTAGAACCTTCCCATTTTAAGGGTTCTGAGCTCAGCTACACTGCATTTCTACATACCACTTCATCTAAAAAGTTTATAGTCATTTTTATAGACATTTCAAAACTGGCATAACCACTGCGAGATAAAGAGGGGACTGGTCCAAACACTGTCCACAGCTTCCAGAGAAATGAGATGAAAGAGGTTCCTAAGGCATCCCCTAAGAGTCAAAGCTCTTTATCATTGTTGCCGTATTCTTTGGTGAATTTACAGTCCCTAGTGTATCCTGCCACAATTCTGGGAGAACTTATGTTCCCCGAAGCGGAAGTCAGTCCTTCTGAGCCACTCAAACAAAGTCTTAAAATCACGGGATAGGGTGGACTGGATGTGAGGTAGTCTGTTTGACAAAACCTTGGGTGCCATAAATGAATTTTTTTCTTTAGATTTATAGGTAAAATAATGCATGCAGGAGATGGCGTGGAGAAAGTATTTGCTCTGCCATTACCAAATCATCAAATAACATAATAGAAAAGAGATAGGTATTCTTTCTTTGCCCTGGTCTCTTTAGCATGTTAGCTGCTAACAAAATCAAAAACAATCTGTGGTGTGTGTGTGTGACACACACACACACACACACGCACAAGAATTTCTTAGTGACAGGGGTCACTAAAAGTCACAAGTCTCAAATTTTTTTCCTTTAAAAGTAAGGCTCTACAACTGTGGAGTTAGGTGTTAGAGAATACATTTTTGGGGTTGTTGTTGTTGTTTTTATTCTCAAAGCATGCAGACATAGCACAAGCAGCTCAGTCATAGTAGTGGTCATTTCTATTTTGTAAGGCTTCATGAGTTGTCTCTGTCACCAAATACATGAAAGACATAATGTCAGGGAAAGGAAAATGTATTTCCAGTCCAAATTGGAGAAGGTTTTCTCCAGAGTTGCTTGGTCCATATGCTGGGGCAATCATTGTGGCTAGAGCTTATGGAGGAGGAAGTTCTACACTTTTTGTTTGTTTGTTTGTTTTGTTTTGTTTTTCAAGACAGGGTTTCTCTGTGTAGCCCTGGCTGTCTTGGAACTCACTCTGTAGACCAGGCTGGCCTTGAACTCAGAAATCCGCCTGCCTCTGCCTCCCGAGTGCTGGGATTACAGGCGTGCGCCACCACACCCAGCTTAGTTCTACACTTCTAAGCTGACCAGAAGTGGAGAGCCTGTTTGTGTGTTTCTGCTACCCTTCTCTTCCCTACTTCTACTTCCTGTAACTCACCAAAGCCTGAAAAGCAGCTCAGCCTCTGCTATGACGTGGGTGGAAAATCAACAAAGAGATAGTCCATGTCTTCGTTGCTTTTAGCTTAGTAACCATGTACAAGGGTAGAGTGCTTAGCACTTTGGAGAGTTAATAAAAGTGGCAAGAGTAGAGGGAGACTGGGAAAATAACAAACACACAGACAAAGCTGTCAGCTGACTGGATTGTTTTGATTAGCAGGAGACTCTGTCATTGCTTGGGTAAATGTTCCACTTTTAAGACAATCTACCCCCCTCCATTTGACTCAATTACAGTAGAAAGTTAGCCGACATAAAGAAAACACTCCACTGGTAAAAAGCAGGCTGCTGAGTTGTCACATTGACATCTCTGCCACGAGTACCTGAAACATGCTGATGGCAAGAGAGGAATCGATGCGATGTGTTTTGTTACTTGGTTGTCTTCCACAAGCATCACAAAGGCTGCTGACCTCTCGTGTTAATGCTTTCAGGGGAAAGATACTAAAAGCACTTGAAAAGCTACTTTGAGGGATGATCTAATTGTTAGTTGGATAACCGCAAGTACCTGGAAAGGAATGAAAATATTTATGATTTGTGTTTGACTTTGAATTCATATTTGAAAATGTGCAGGTAAACATTATAACCAGTTGAGTGTTTTGAAAATAAATTGATGTTTATTGCCTACATATGCATAAGTCTATGCCTGCTCCAGTAGACATACTTTATAACCTTTATTTTCTTTTTATGTTAACATTTGATTGCATAGTCATCTGAATGAGATGGTGGAAATTTGAAGTGGGAGAGAAAGTCCTTACACATTCATAGATGGTTCATGTATTAATTGATTTTA
>NW_018391848.1:13370-15018 GCF_900095145.1 Mus pahari | reverse complement strand
TGTGTGTGTGTGTGTGTGTGTGTGTGTGTGTGTGTGTTTCTGTGTCTGTGTATACATATCTATATGCCTTTCTGTGTGTTTCTGTATGTAAGTCTATCTATCACTGTGTGTATCTATGTCTGTGTGCGTATGTACACATTTACTTGTGAGGTTGAAGCCAGAGGAGAGTCTAGGGTCTCATTCATCTTATTTGGGGGACAGGCTTTCTCGCTGGTTTTTACTTTCTCAAGNAGGCTAGGTTGGCTGGCCAGGAAGCTGCAAGGACAACCCTGTCTCCACCTCCTCCATACTAGGATTACAGCTCCCCCGGCTCTGGCGTAGACGAGGCTGCCTGTCAGCTCACAGAGACTGGCCTGCCTCTCTGTCTCTTGGGCTAGGATTAAAGGTCATGCCCACTTCACCAGGCTCTTCTTATGGATACTAGGAAGCAAACTCGAGGTTCAAGGCCCAAGCAGCAAGCCTTTTATAGATGAATCAAATGGATGTTACAGACATTTAAGTGAAAAAAATTAATGTTATTTCTGCCTTAGTTACATGTGACCAAATGAAATCCTGTGGGCACATGCCAGGAGAGTTGGGGACTGTGCATTTGAGTTTGCTCTTCTAGAGTCTCATCTTTAAGCATCTGTTCCCTTCTCTGTGTGAACATCTGACAGCTGTTCCAGATCCCACATCACATAGAGGAGACAGGATGTAACACTCACCCATCCCTCCCTCATCCAGCGAATGTCTGCTCAGTTCTCATCTCTCCCCAGCACCCAACACCACCATGAGGAGCCCCTCCATCATCACCTCTGCAATCACCACAGCTGGTCTGGAGCACACAAGGGACCAGAGGGATCCTNCACTGATGAACCTGGGAGCCATGGTCACGATGCTCCTGGCTAAAGTTGTGGTCATAATCCTAGTCTATGGATGGATGATCTTCCTGAGGTGGAAGCAAAGGTAATTGGTGAAGGACAGGTCTCACCCAAGCTTCCCCTCTAGAAGAGATCTCAGCTGTGGAAGATTTGAGAAAGGCAGGCTTGTGCAGGGAACAGTAAAGAGAACATAAGGAGGGAAATGTGCCTGAACTCCACAAGGACTGCATCCCTGGAGCCTACTGTCCTTCCAGACCAGCAAAAAATTAGAGGAGCAGATGCAGATGAACACAGAACCTGCTCCTAAGGAATTTAAGGATGCACACAGGAGTTTCAGGGACTGAGAGCTCGTTTGGAAAGAGCTGTGGGTGCTAAAAGAGATCTGAGAGTAGAAAAGCATTCAGAGACAACATGGCACAGGAAGTAAAAGACACACCACTTTGTGTTGTGCATGTGGGATCAAAATGGAAATAAAGAGTAGGTGTGTAATAGACTCACAGATGAAAGGGTAGTGTATAGGCAAAGACTTGCTGATGGAGGTTAAAGTTTTGGACACTAAAGCAAACACTACANAGCAAAGTTATAAACAGCCAAGGAGATGGCTCAGTTGAAATGTTTGCTCCACAAGCACTGGGAAAGGAGTTTCATTCTCAGGAAGAACATAAAGAGTTATCAGAGTCTTGGACTGGACACGCTGACTCAGCAGGATCCATGGGGTCACTGTGCTGACTCAGCAGGATCCATGGGGTCACTGTGCTGACTCAGCAGGATCCATGGGGTCACTGTGC
>NW_018391848.1:9093-13310 GCF_900095145.1 Mus pahari | reverse complement strand
GGGTCACTGTGCTGACTCAGCAGGATCCATGGGGTCACTGTGCTGACTCAGCAGGATCCATGGGGACACTGTGCTGACTCAGCAGGATCCATGGGGTCACTGGGCTGCCAGCCTTAACCGATGGATAGGGGAAAGTCAAAGGCAGACCTGTCCAAAAACTATGTTGNGGTGCTCCTGAAGAACAATGTCCAAGGTTGTGTTCTACCATTCACAAGTGTGTGCACACATCCAGATATACACACATACATACATACTGCCCAAATACACATTTAAAATTAAGGGACTAGTAAAAACTGCAAAGATATTCACAGAATAGAAAAATTTATACAATAAGGCCTTACAACACTAACACAAACACACAGAACCTAAAAATTCAATGCAATTTCTATCTGATTCCAAATTGCAGTTTGTAGAGATAAATGATTTGTCTTCTCATACTCATAAGTATTCTAAGTATGAAAAATGGTGAGACAATGAGAGACACCCAAATCCCAGCACTGGGGAAGGGCAGAGAGGAGCATCAGGAGTTCAAGGCCATCTACAGTAACATAGCAAGCTGAAGGCCAACCTGAGCTTCATGAGACCTTGAACACAAAAACCAAGAGCCCACTGTATAATAAGGGGTTCAGAGCAGATGTAAAGCCAGGGTGACTGGAAGACACAGGGCAAGGGCAGAGATCGTAAGGTAGTGACCGTGTGATGAAACTTGAAGAATGAAGACGTGAAACTATAGCCCTTGGGTTTCAGGTAGCCCCAGGCCTCTAATAGGGTTAGAAGCATACTAGAGGTGGGAGAGCAGCAGAAGTTTGACTGGGATTCAAACCCTGAGGCTGAATCCGCTCAGAGAGGGTGAGTAGAGAGGCAGATTCAAAGGAGGCAAAAGGGAGACATAGTGAGTGCAGAGTAGAGAAAGCAGGAAATTCTTGAGAGGTCAGAGCAGGAGAAAGAAGCGAAGGAAGACATGGACATGGGTCAGTGGGCCAGTAGACCTTTTCTCTGACTTAATGTGTCGAGCAGGACACTGGCCTCATGCTCTNGTGATTCCTAGTCCTGACCCTGCAGCAGACCACTATGCTGCCCTGGACCCCTCACATGGTCTGAACACAGAAAACAGCTGAGAGGCAGGATGGAGAACCAGCATGGCTGACACACTGACACTGTTTCTTCTACAGGCCAGCACACTAAAGCCTGAACCCCAGCCAGGTGAGTGCCTGTATCCCAATGGGCAGCTGAGGGGCTGTTGGGAAGTTTATTATGAGAGGCATGCAAGGGAGCCAGAGAGGTGATTCAGCCAGAAAAGCATGCGACATGAGTAGGAGGATCTGAGTTTGATAGATCCTCAGCCAGGGATGTGGCAGGAATTTATAATCACATCCCTGGTCAAGCAAGAGACAGACAGCGTCATGGGATGGCTCTGCACCTAGCACAGAAGAATTGGTAAGTGCCAGTGAATGAAAAATCATGTTTTTAAAAATGAAGGGGATTGCTCAAGTGATAAATCACAGGTATTAACATTTTCTAAAATTTTATATAAAGTATTTTAAATTACATATTAATCACACACACANAAAAAAATAGTGTGTACCAGTGAGATAGCTCAGTGAGAAATGGAGCCTGCCACCTAGCCCAGTGACCTGGATGGGATTCCTGGGGACCCAAATGGTACAAAGAGAAAACTCAATCTGGGCAATTGTCCTCTACCTCTCAGGGTCACACACAAGCTCCTGGTGAGACCTCATCTCTTAGTCCCCAGCTAACATCCATCCAGGTGCCAGGATCTCTCACCAGACAGGTGAGTTTATATCAAAGTACTTATTGGTGAACACATAATCTACATAACANTTCCTTCCATGTCTCCTCTCTTTCAGAATCAGAGCTCATGGCTGCAGGATTGTGCTGTGAAACATCACCATTCTTGGATAAATATAAGATAACCCCCACTTCTGCCATGTGCTGATACTCTCCTCAGAGGCCAGGTCATACTGTGTGTCTCTGATTCTCAGAGCCTGACTGTGCTGTTCTCTGTCCGCTCATGGAGTTATTAACACTTTTAATAAATGTCTTACTCCAAGCAATCCGTCTCAGTGTCTCTCTTCATCCCCTGCCCCTGCTCCACATTATACCTCTATAGAGTTGCAGAATGTGTCCAGGATGCAGGTCAGAGGGAAAGATGCTAGAACCATGATCCACACTGAGAACCACAGCCTGAGAAGAGGGGTTCCTCCTTCCCTTAAATTCAGGATTCTGCCATCTCATCCACAGCTCTGACCTTTCAACGCTATGCATCAGGTGACAGACCATGACTGTCNTGGATCCTATGTTGGAATTCCTCTGCCCACAAACCCAACGGCATACATCCATTCCCTCATCTCCTGCCATGTTGATATTCTGGCCTTTTTGGTCTTTCTTCGGAAAAAAACTTCTAACCTATGTCCAGTCTGTCTTAACATTTGATAGTCAGCTTGTCGTCTTCTAACAGAAAACTTATGAGGATACAGGAAACCATCCAGATTAACCAAGGAAGAAAGAAAGCTGGCTTCTGTTGCAGCCAGAAGAGGGACANGAACATACTGAGATCTACCAACCACAGTGAGCCATAGATGCATTGATGCACGGATGCAACTCCAGTCCAATAATCACAGGCCTCAAATGAGTATCATCCATGGGTCATTGCTGAGGCATTGGGAAAATGATATCCAATCCCATGAGACCAACTAGAAGTCATTGGAGTTATGGAGACCTCATCAAGACTTCCTGTGGCTAAAGTGAAGTGTCCTGGAGCAGCTGTGAGGTGTCTGCTGTGGCTGGGACTGCATCCAAACCTCCTGAAGCTGAACTCAGTGGCTCTCTTGAGCACAGTGATCTCGGGAGCCNGAATGGTGTNACCTCTGAGCATCTCTGAAGGGTTCACACCGTAGGATGCCATGATGGTGGTCTGTCCACTCATCTAAAGGAGTCTATTTGTCAGGTCCATGCCACAGGCATCTGCCCACAGAGAAGGAGCCTTAATGCAGTTGCTCAAATGATGATGTGAATTCCCAGAATCTTTCCCTTGGTCAAAAGGGGGAAACGCATTAAAGCCACAGCAAAAACTTACAAAGATCCTACATTCTCAACATCACATAGGTACTTACCCCCGGTTTCATAGACTTAGGAGGTTGTGTCCCTGATCTACCAAAAGGGAACACTGTGATCCATGTACAGAGCAGGCATTGGCTTCTTCCTTGGCTACCAGTGTTTGCAATATGTGCTACATAGACTGAGCTGGTCAGTAAGACAAAGTGCCAGAGGAAAGTGGGCATCATATCATGCCTGCAAACCCAATTGTTCATCGGTAGTGATAGGAAGAGTATCGGTTGGAGCACTGGTTCTCAACCTGTGGGTCGCCATCTCTTTGAGGGTAGAACAACATTTTTACAGGAGCCNCACATCAGATATCCTGCATATCAGATGTTTATGTCACGATCATAACAATAGCAAAATCACAGTCACGAAACACCAATGAAAGAATTTTATGGTTGGGATTACCCCAACATGAGAAAATGTCCCAGCATTACGAAGCTTGAGAACCACTGAAATGGGAGCTATTCTTATTACCTCTTGAGTTTGAAGCCAGCCTGAGTTACATGGGACAGTACTGAAACCAACAGCAAAGCTAACCAAAACTCCAAACAGTACAGAGAGGTCAGGGAGAAAGGTCATCTGTTGCTTCCTTTTTTGTTGGGGATGTGGAACTNGAAGTTGATACCANTTTCCCCTTCAGATTCACATAAAAAATTGTGGATATTAATAGTTTAGTATTTATGTTGTTTGGTTGATCACTGTTTGATGTATGTTTCTGTTTTGGGGAAAAGGGTCTTTCTACTATATAGTTCTGACTCTCTACTATCTAGATCTGACTGTTCTGGAAATTGCTATGTAGATCAAGGCTGGCCTCAAATTCTGCAGTACCCCTGCTGCTGCATCTTACAAAATGGGATGAAGTCCTGACGTCATGCCCAATTTATTAATAGTTTTGGGGTTTGGGGTTTGGGAATGTTTTGTTTTAAGCTACATACTTAATACTGAGAAGGGAAGTGGGGAATTTCTCTGTTTCTGTGACCATAAACTTGATGAAACATTTATAAATATTTCTGTTCTTGCCTATCAGCAGAATTTGGCAGACCTCATACCAGAGGAGACTGAGCTGGTCCCCTAATCCAACTCACTGGGCCTTT
>NW_018391848.1:3586-4748 GCF_900095145.1 Mus pahari | reverse complement strand
TAAGATTGCAGAGGGAGCCCAACCCAACCCTTCACTAGCCTTAGGGACAGTCCTGCCTTGTGTCTCACCCCTGCCTGCCTGTGGATGAAGACTCAGAATGCTCTGGGTTGTCCTTTCCATCTGATTCCTGTCACTGTGCCCTGCAGTGGCTTCAGATTCTCCCCATCCTTCCCAGGAAACTCAGCAAGATCCAACATAGAAAATGACTTTGGGATGGACCAACCAGCTCTCCTCTCTGGAGTTCAGGGTGGCTTCATCGATATCCCCTTCTCCTTCTCCTTCTCCTGGAAGTTGGCCAAGGATCCGAAGATGAGCATAGCCTGGAGATGGAAGGGCTTCCATAAGGAATTCATCTACAACTCCACCCCGCCTTTCATACATGAGCACTTCAAGAACCGGCTCATCCTGAACTGGAGACCAGGTGAGACATCCGGAGTCCTCAGAATCCTGAACTTGAAGGAGTCTGACCAGACCACATACTTCTGCCGAGTTTTTCTGCTAACAACAGAAGGCATGAAGGTTTGGCAGTCAATTCCTGGGACCCAACTCAGTGTGACCAATGGTGAGTACATCCCAGCCCTGGCTTTGGTGGCCCCTGGCTTCCTTATACCATAGATGGCATTAGAGAGCCTAAACTTCTGATCTTTCACACAGATTTTTCNCCTGTGTTCTCTCCCCTCCCCAGAGCTCTGCCATCTTTGCCTTTTCTCTTCTCCATCATCACCTGCGAACCCTAGCAGCTTTCTCTGAGCTGGCCCATCATTGTTCCCTCCATCCCACCACCCTACTCCCTGACCTCAACTCTACCCAGATGGCCCAGTTTCCTGCTCCTTTCTCCAAACTTGCACTGTTCATCCTGCTCACTCCCACCCTTGCTGCTAGAAATCCATGGGTATCTGGCTTCTCTAGGACAGAGCAGGCTTGCCTTGGTCCTGCATCAGGGTATTGGTTAACTCTAGGGTTTACATTCTATCTCATGGCTTCCACAGTAGGTAGCTTCTAGTCCCCCATCTCTCCCTCCATTTCTTTTTTCTTCTCCCTTATTTCCCTCTTCTNCCTCCTTCCTCCTCAACTCCTGTCTTTCCCACATGGACCCTCATGTTTTTAGACCATGATCAGGCTCTCTGTTTACTTCATCTCCGCCACCGTAGCTGTAACTGCA
>NW_018391848.1:0-1501 GCF_900095145.1 Mus pahari | reverse complement strand
TAATAGGTTCTTACCATCTAGTTATGGTGGGTAATCGAGAGCAATGGCCATAGCCTATGTTGTGTTGAGGGCCTCTGGGGCCTCCCTGACCAGTAACTTACAGGCAAGTAAACTGTGCCTATTTTCATTTAATAACCCACAACTTTAGGGACAATGTTGCCCACCCTTGCAGCTGCTTCTGTTCCAATGAGAATTGTTTTTAGAAAAAGAGTGTTTTTGATGTGTGTGACTTAGAGATTGCTCTTTGTAACTGACGATGGGCATGAGGGTCTGAGAACATCCTACCAGAAAATAGCGAGCCGTCATTGCTCACCAGACTTTCAGCCTCTGCCCTTGTTCCCTTCTTCCTGTGTGAGTTTCTGAGAGCTGTTCCCCAACCCACATCCCTCACAGGAGACAAGATACTCATGTCCTCCCTGATCCAAGAAGAACCCACTTGTTACTTGAGTATAGAGTCAGAGCCTGGACCCTGGAAGCTCTAACAAACCGGGCCTGGCCATCTGTCCTCGATAGGACAATTAAAGGGAGAAGTNACAGTTACAAGCAAAGGGATGAGGGTTTGGTCAACAAGGTCAAATTGGGAAGAGGAACAAGGAGGTCCCAGTGCCCCTGTGCTAAGTCTAGATTTGGGGTTTTGACTTAAATAGGAGACATAGCTGAGCAGGCCCAGTTGGCCCCTGTGTAGCCCCGCGCACCAGGGAGCCACAGCACTGTCTTGTCTCTCCTACAAGGAGTTGTCAGAACCGTGTGAACTCACTCTCTCTCCGAGAGAACAGATCTTTCTCTGGCTGGCTCCAGGCTCCAACTTCGTCCTTCTCCCAGCATTCCTTGGGCGATTCCAGTTCCTTGGAGTCCATTGCTTCAGTCGTCGGATGGGCAAAGAGAGCAGCAGAGACAACTTCCCTCCTGCAAGGAAGTTCCATGCTGACTTCCTCTCTCTCTTCCAGCCCCCTACACCCCCACCACACTTCCAAGCGCCAGCNCCACCGCCACCGCTGCGACTTCTGCACGCACCCAAAATGGCCTAACAAAAGGCGAGAGTGCTAACACTGGTCGCCTGGATCTGCAAACCACACTTGGGCTGGCAGTGGCTGCTGTTGTGTTCCTGGCCGGGGTTTGGGGATTGACAGTGTTCCTCCGGTGGAAGNGAAGGCACGGTAAGTGGGTGGAGACGGCACCCTCAATCACACTTCCTGGGTGTTTCCACCGAACAATCGACGCTAGAGTCCTTGAAGGTGATTGTTTACGGTGCAGATCCTAGGGCTCAGGGCATGGCTCAGTCAGTAAGATGCTTGCCACGCAAGTATGAGGACCAGAGTTCTGTCACCATAATGCATGGGGCCCCAGTGCTGAGGAGGTACAGTCAGGATGATCCCTGGGGCTTGCTGGCCAGCCACACAAGCCTAATCAGTGAGCCTCAGGTCCCAGTGAGAGACCCTGTCTTTAAAAAAATTAAATAAAATAGTGATGATGATGATGATGATGATGATGATGATGATGA
>NW_018391847.1:1754-11139 GCF_900095145.1 Mus pahari | reverse complement strand
AGATAATTGCCTAGCTAGCTGTCAGGTGGAGGAACAGAAGACCTTCAGCTGCCCTAAGAGAACAAAGGCTCTTTACTAGCCACATTCCTAATGATCTAGGGAACANGTTTTGGGGAAGTCTTAAAATTAGGGCTCTACAGGGCCAATGGCTGGGCAAAGGGATACAGGGTGGGACCCTTAGATTTGTGAGAGCTAGGATGAAGGAGAGAGGAGGAGGGAGAGAGGATCATCAAGACTTGGGGGCACTGGAGACCAATAGACGTAGAGCTGCAGGAGATAAAATCAACCAGACACGTGAGATTTCAGGTACATTGGCCACTGGCCCCTTTCCCAGTTGGGCCTAGGGTAGCAGGCAGAAGGTTAGAAGTGCCCAGTCATTGAGTTAGCCAAGGCATCAAAAATAAGCTAATGTGGGTGTGTTTCATTTGTAGATTCAAAGAACCACTTGGTGGGTGGCTGAAAGTGCCCAACCCTCTGGGAGCCGAAAACAGAGTATCGAAAACTCACTGTTGCAGGAAGTCTGACCAGGATATTGCAGACCCCACCCGTTTTGGACTCTGCTTCATCCTTCCACCCTAGTGTGCACCAGTGTCTGGACACCCTGAGGGAGGAAACAGAGGACCCGGAAACACAGCTGGAGCCCAAAGAAAGCGCACACACGTACCTGATCATGGTGTTTCATAGCTGTAGTAACCCTAACTAGGACACTACCCTAGCACAAGGGTGGGAAAGAAGGAGGTGGCCAGACCTAACCAGTACTTACTTGCTCTACCACTTCTCAGTGACAGTTGATCTGAGGGACAGCAGAGAAAACAACGTTCCAGCTTAAGGTGGATTTTTTCTTTCTTGAGATTTATGTAGTACAGGATGGTCTCAAAAAAAACTACCAAGGATAATTTGCATCCTAGTACATTACTATTAAACAATAATCTTTTTTCTTGTTTGTCCTAAATATCTCATATAAATATTAATATCACAATGTAAAGCATTTTAATTTTTAAAAATTTCAGTCTTCAGAAATTCAAGTATTTTAAAAGTTCAGTCTCTTTTTCTTTTTAAAGATTTATTTATTATATGTGAGTATACTGTAGCTGTTTTCAGACATACCAGAAGAGGACATCAGATCTCATTACAGATGGTTGTGAGCTGCCATGTAGTTGCTGGAATTTGAACTCTGGACCTTTGGAAGAGCAGGGCTCTTAACCTCTGAGCCATCTCTCCAGCCCAAAAGTTCAGTCTCTTTGAAATAGTAAAACGTTCTTTAAAAGTTTAAAATCTCAAAAATAGTCAGCGTCATAACTGTGTGCTGGATAGACATAACCTAGAGTCGTTTGGAAAGAGGAAACACAATGAGAAAACACTTTTATGAGATTATCCTGTAGACTGGCCCGTGGAGCATCAATTAGTGCTTAATCAGTTATTAGTGATTATGGTGGTTTGCATGAGAATGACCCCCATAGACTCATGTATTTGAATGCTTGGTTCCTAGTTGGTAAAACTGTTTGGGAAGGATTGGGAGGTGTGCCCTTGTTGAAGGAGGTGTGTCATTCGGGGTGGACTTTGTGTTTCTTGTCCCCCTTTCTCTTCCAGGTGCCCCTCAAGCCCCTGTTTGACTGCCTTGAGGGTCAGGACAAGCGTCAGACTCTTGGGACTTATCATCTCTGAAGCAGCCTCATCTCAAAAGAACCCACATGTCAGTCTCCTCCTTCTGGTTCTGCCATCCTCAGCACACATAGCACATCTCATAGGCTTAGTCTGACTCTATTCCAGAGCTGCTGTAGTCCTTGGTGGTCACACCCCCCCCAATATTGGGGTTCCTTCTGCAACGGGGCTACACCTTCACCAGTAGCCTCTTCTGGGCTCTCTTCAGAGACTCTGACCCTGCTATATGGCTAAAAACCTCAGTTAATTAATATAACCCTTTCTGTGGTGGTTTGAATAGGTGTCGTCCCTATGACTCATGTGTTTGAATGCTTGGCCCACAGGAAGTGGCACTATTAGGAGATGTGACCTTGTTGGAGGAAGTTTGTCACTGTGGGGGTGGGCTTTAAGGTCTCCTATGCTCAAGCTATACCCAGTATGGCACACCATCTCTTTCTGCCTGTGGATCAAGATGGTTCTTCTAGAATTAAGTCTATCTGCATGCTGCCATGCTTCCTGCAAGCCATCCCCAGTTAAATGCTTTCCTTTTTAAGTGTTGCCATGCTCATGGTGTCTCTTCACAACAATGAATCTTTAAGACACCTTCAATTCTGGGTTTTTTGCTGACCTACTCTGGTCTCTCCCAGTGCCAAGACTCAGTTGTTCTCCACAACCCGGGTATTCATGCCTTCAAATGTGTACTAATTGGGATTTATTACACATTACCAAGTTCAGCTGCCAGCATGTAGTATACCTTTAACCCTCTCTGGAATGGCTTCTATGTGCTGACCCTGAGGAAACATTTCCCAGATTCTTCTCTCTTAATTTAAGTTCTTAATTAAAAATATTAAATAAATGACTTTAATAAAGTCTTTCCTCTGAAATGTCACAATCCAGGCCTCCATCACTTAAATTGCTTTCACTGTTTCTTTTTTTTTTTTTAAACATGGTCTCTATATGCAGTCTGGAACTTGCTATGAAGACCAGACTGGCCTCAAACTCATAGAAACCTGCCTGCTTCTGCATCCTAAGCTCGGAGATCAAAGGTGTGCACTACCATGCCCGGCTTGCTCTCAGTGTTCTTTTCTTCCAAGCTCTCCCACAGAACAACCTTCTAACCTCTGAGCACTCAATGGCTTCTCTAGTCCAAAGTTCAAATGGTACCATAATCCTGTCAAAAACACATATTGATGTCTGTTAGAGCAAGACTCCATGACTTGGTATCAGTTTCTGTCCTAGGGTTTCTATTGCTGTGATGAAAGTTCTTGGCCAAAAAAAGAAAAACGAAAAACAAAACAAAACAAAACAAAACAAAAACATGGGGAGGAAAAGGCGAAGGGCTTACTTCACCTTACACTTCTCAGGTCACACTCTATCATCAAGGGAAGTTAGGACAGGAACTCAAGGTAGGCAGGAACTGGAGCAGAGACCATGGAGGCATGCTGCTTACTGGCTTACTCCTTATGGTTATTCAGCCTGTTTTCTTATAGAAGTCAGAACCACCTGCTCAGGGGTTGCACCTGCCAACAGTGAGCTGGGGTCTCTCACATAGATCATCAAGAAAAAGCTCTGCAGACTTGCATACAGACAATTTTTTAGAGCCATTTTTCTTAGTTGGAATTCCTCTTTTCAGATAACTCTAGCTTGAATTAAGTTGAGAAAAACAAATAAAACTAAAACCAAGCCAATTAGGACAGTTGGTGTGTGTGCGGATGTATTTTGTGGCAGCAGACATACCAGAACATGTGTATGGAGGCAAATGTCAACCTTGTGGAATTGGTTCTCGCCTTCCACCATTACATGGGGTGTGCAGATCAGACTCAAAGCATCAGGCTTCAGGACGAGTGAGTGCCTTCTCCTACTGACCTTGTCAGCCTCCAGGGAATTGTTTTAGATAATGATATGCTAAAACATATAATTGAGAAATGACATTGTGTCAACTGAGAGAGAGAGAATGCACATGGCAACCTGTACAGGGGAAGATCAATAAAAAGAAATCATAGGAATGCTAGGGGTGGCTTGGTGGGAGAGTAGTTGTGCAGCATTTCCAAGGCCCGAGGTTCCACCCCCACCACTTATAACAGCAACAACAGCAGCAGCAGCGATGACAACAACAACAACAGCAACAACAACAGCAGCAGCAGCAACAACAACAAAAGGGGTTAACTCAAGCAGGGATTGCAGATTGAATCTAACAAGACATAAAGGGCTTTCTAGGTAGTATGTAAGGACAGGATCTTTGAAGAGCAGCTCACCCAGGGCTGGAAGCAGCTATGGCCACCTCCACCCATCCCAAGTTTGTACAAAACTTAAAGAATACACATCTGGGTGTTAAAATCTTGTGTAGCTTGATTTTGAATTTTACATTTTTCCTTTATCTTGAAGTACATACACCATTCCCTTCCTATAAACAGAGGCAGCCAAGACTGCTCTCTGAGCTCTTTTGAGAGTTTTCATAGTTCATAAGCTCTTCTCATCAGAATATCCCAGTGTCACTGGCAAGAAGACAGGAATTCACCTGTCTGTCATCAATCCACTTTTCCATTCTGTAAGTCCTCTCTGGGGACAGGGCTATCTCCCATTGCTTCTCTTGATATATATATATATATATATATATATATATATATATATATATATATATATATATATATATATATATATGTTCTGGGTCTGGGAAGGTATGAGAGCTAGAGTTTGAGTCCCCAGAACTCATATAAATTCTGTGTTGATATGGTGGCCTCAGCAGGTGGAGATAAAGGGATTTTTCCAGAGAAAGCTGTCTATCAAACTAGCTATATCATTGATCTCTGAGTTTGATTGAGAGGGTCTGCTTTAAGATGTAATGTGGAAGAGCAATGGAGGCTTGTTCCTGACATCAACTTGACATCCACCTTTAGGTGCTCCCATGTGCAGGTGCACACACATGCATACTATACATTTGCACAAACACACACGCAAGAAAATAGGGGAAAGAAGAGAAAAAGATGTGTATGCAGATGTCTGTCAATCATCCCTGCCCCCAAGTGGAGATAAGACCCAGATGTTAACTCGTCTTGGCTGGACCATGAAAACAGGAGAGGTGCCCAGAAGTAGCGTTGTTGACCTATAGTCACAAGGGAAGTGAGGTCAGTTCATGAATTTGACTTTCCTTGTGGAGTCTAGCAAACCCAGACTGCATTCCTTTTGGAAATAGTTGCTACAGACAGAAAGGTGCCTCCCTTTGGCTTGTTGCCCCAGGAACACAGAGTCTGAGAGTGGAATTCTCCCCCCCACCCTGTGCTCAGTGTCTCCACTGTCAGAAGCTCTGGCCTCATTCTCGTCATGGAGCCTGAAAACTAGATGCTTCTAGTTTCTGTACTTCTCACATTCACATGGGAGTCTGTGATTCTCCATAGAAGGTTTTACATGAAAATCTCCAAACGTTCTATCGCAGGGTCCAGTTTTGGTTCGCAGCATCCACATAGAAGCTGATGGTTGTCCATAGTTCCATTCTAGGGGATTAATTGCCCTCTTCTGGCCCCCATGGTTAATGCATGAATGTGGTAAACAGGCATACCTACAGGTAAGACACTCATACAATAAAGTAAAATAAAAATAAATTTAAAATAATACATAGGGCCAGCAAAATGCTTAGTAGTAAAAGATGCTTGTTGACAAGTCTGACAACCTGAGTTCACCTTCCAAGACCACAAGACAGGAGAAAACTGACACACACACACTTGGCAGGGTTATATGATAACACAGCAAACAGTGTTTTTAGTCCTGGATACGTGCTTTGTGTACAGGATTCTTTCCCCCACCGGCCTTGCCAGGAATTCCACACCCCAACATATTACAAAATCTTCAGTTGGAGAGAAGAGAGTGGGAGGGTAGAAAAGCAACACTGGTGTTGGGGAAACTAACACCATATTGGCTTCTTGGAGGAATCCATGTTTTAGTCACGAGCATGTAATTTTATTCCTGTTGTTTTCAAATCTCTTCTTTATGGTTAGAGACATTTTCTCCTGTGAGATATATCAGTGATCTGTGTATCCCAAGAGATGTCCTGGCATTATATCTTACTGGGTGCATTCCACCCACTGATGAGGGAGGGGATGAGAGGCAGACATACTCTATACATTGCAAGGGAGGAAGAAGAGGAAGAGGGTATGTATGATTGAGAGGGGGATGAGGCACAAAACACTGTAAATAAAAAGGAAGGATGAGAATGTGTGTGATAGGTTGAAGAGTGTGAGAGTTCATCATGAGTGTTCCCACAGGATTTCATCTTAATGGGGAGCTGAAGGGTCAGACTTCTAGATTTGTTGTGTAAGTGACTTTGGGCTGTTGACCCTTAAAGTTGGAAAAATTGAAATCTTTGACACCTCTAATGGAGATGAGATAAATGGCAGTTATTCATGCAGAATGAGTTGAAAACCTAGAATAGTTATACCCATTTGCCCAAGAATTTCATGAATTCATTGTTTTTAATAGCTGAATAGTACTCCATTGTGTAAATATACCACATTTTCTGTATCCATTTCTCTTTTGAGGGACATCTGGGTTCTTTCCAGCTTCTGGCTATTATAAATAAGACTGCTATGAACATAGTGGAGCAAACAATGAATTCATGAAATTCTTAGGCAAATGGATGGAACTAGAAAATATCATCCTGAGTGAGGTAACCCAATCACAAAAGAATGCACATGGTATGCACTCACTTATAAGTGGATATTAGCCCAGAATCTTGGAATACCCAAGATACAATTCACAAACCACATGAAGCTCAAGAAGAAGGAAGACCTAAGTGTGGATACTTTGGTTCTCCTTAGAAGTGGGAACAAAATACCCGTGGGAAGAGATAGAGAGACAAAATGTGGAGCAGAGACTGAAGGAAAGGCCACCCAGATATTGCCCCAACTGGGGAATCCATCCCATATACAGATACCAAACCCAGACACTATTGTGAATGCCCACAAGTGCTTGCTGACAGGAGCCTGATAGAGCTGTCTCTTGAGAGGCTCTGCCAGTGCCTGATAAATACAGAGGTGGATGCTCTCAGCCAACCATTGGACTGAGCACAGGGTCCCCAATGGAGGAGCTAGTGAAAGGACCCAAGGAGCTGAAGGGGTTTGCAGCCCCCTAGGAGGAAAAACAATATGAACTAACCAGTAACCCCAGAGCTCTCAGGGACTAAACCACCAACCAGAGTACACATGGAAGGACCCATGGTTCCAGCTGCATATGTTAGCAGAGGATGACCTTGTCGGTCATCAATGGGAGGAGAAGCTCTTGGTCCTGTGAAGGCTCGATATCCCAGGATAGGGGAATGTCAGGACAGGGAAGTGAGAGTGGTTGGATTGATGAACGGGGGAGGGGGGAATGGGATAAGGGGTCTTTGGAGGGAAAACAAGGAAAGGGGCTAACATTTGAAATGTGAATAAAGAAAATATCCAATAATAAAAAAGAAAATGTAGAATAGACAGCAATTTGTAGGAGACACAACTTTGTACACGTATTAAATAAGCCTGAAATTGTAATCACAAGGGTAGAAGCCTATTAGTGTTGGCTACATAGTTGGTTAAACCCAGGCAAAGCCTGCTTTTTGTTGTTAGCACAGTTATTCTGCAGCTTCATGGATTTCTTTAACATTAGATTCTATGTGTCTGCATGGTTTTGTGAAATCCACGAGGCTGTGAGTAGAAGTAATTGGTTTCATTTTTAATCCTATATATCTTATTTGTCTTTAAAAGCAATTCCGAGCTAGAGATGTGGAGAGAGTGTTGGCAGCATACCAGAAGACCCAGGTTCGATTCTCAGCACTGCCACTGAGGCTTGCAATGAGGTAGAGGATCAGGACTTCAAGCCCATCCTTGGCCTGAGTCAGCTGCAAGACCACTGGGGGAACATTAGAGCTGGTCTCAGAATTAAAAAAACAAAACAAAACGAAACAAACAAACAAAAAAACAAACTTCTGAGACTGGATCTGTAGAGTTCCTAAGACATCCAAAGGGGGTCATGGCACAAAAGTATTGTCACTGTGCGCGTCTACCAGGCGGAATCCTACCCTGATGAGTGGCACATTCTCGTGGCAGGGGATAATATGAAATATTAATACTTTGTCAGGAGAGTTATTGAAATGATAACCAGAAATCATGTGGTTTGGTCATGCTCAGTGTAGGGTCATAGCAAAACTATAACTGTTTTAGGCTGTCTGAATATCTGTAGATTATTCAGAGCGATAATCTGGAATAACAGGAAGTGGGGAAAAGACCCTCGCATTCTGCAGCGCCCCCAGTCTCCTGTGCTCAAGCTCTTCCCTGCCTCTTAGCTATGTTTCCAGCATGGCTGTTTTACCACCCGCTTCCCAATATCAATGCATGCTATGGTCCTTAGCCTTGCCCCCTTCCAAGACTGGCACTTACCTCTTACAGACACCTTCCTGTGTCAATGGATGTCCAAGACAATCTTGGCATTCTGCACTGATGTGTATTTTGGCCCAGGCACTTGCTTGTGGCAGAAGTCCATGGCTTAAGTTTCATTATTACACTATTTTATCTGTCCGTGTAAGGCTGCCGCAGACTCTAGTGCGTTTCTGGATTGCTCCTTCAAATGAGAACGGTATTCTGAAAGGTCACTGAGACAATCCTAGAGGAAAGTCAGTGGTTCTGGGGATTTATCTGCTCTTTTAAGAGCAGAAGAAAGGAAACTGGTCTCAATTTGAGTCAGACAAGGGATTAGAAAAGCACATTTTAAGTTGGGTATGGCATACACAATTCCAGCAATTGGGGGTGCTGAGGCAGGAGGATTACTCTGATTTGTGGCTAGCCTCAGCTACAGAGTGAGACTTCCTTGATCTTATCAAGCCATGCCCTGAGTTACTCTATATTATATAAATTAGTGGCTTCCCATGCTGTACAATGTCCTAGGGGACTCCATCTTACAAGCAGTCTTTGAGTCCATTGTGAGGGAGAAAGATGACTGCATCCATCACCAGTTTGGAACCATCCACCCAGCATACTGACAAATGACATACTCCTGAGGGTATGGAGAGAATTGAAACCATGGGGACACATAAGTACATTAAAATTGCATCAGAGAAACCAGGCTCAAGAATGACTGAAGAAAGGGTGGGGTGCTCTTGGTCAGAACCCATAAAGTGACAGATGCAGCCTGGCTCCACATCAGTGCATCATCTGATACCAGGTGTGTGTCTCCCTGACTCAGCTGGTCCTCACTATTGACACAACCTACCTGATTGACTATCTCTACTTGCTTGCTTGTTTGAACCAGACTGGTCAATTCCTGCTCTGGACTTTGGATTCTGCAACCTCGATCTCAAGTCTGACACAAGCAGTTTCTACTGTCAGCTCCCTTGTGGCACTGGTCTGCTTATCTATCCATTTTTAATTTCATGTGTTTGGGTGTTTGACTGTATGCATGTCTCTGTAAAACCTGTGTGCAGTGCCCAGGAAGGATCCCTTTGAACTTTGAGTTACAGATGGTGTGAGTTGTCATGTGGGAGCTGAAAATTGAATCCAGATCCTCTGGAAGAACAGCCAGTACTTTTCAACTTTTCAGTACTTTTATCTGTCTGTCTGTCTGTCTGTCTGTCTGTCTGTCTGTCTGTCTGCCTGCCTGCCTGCCTGTCTATCTGTCTGTCATCTGTTTTTCATCTATCTATCTATCTATCTATCTATCTATCTATCTATCTATCTATCTATCTATCTATCTATCTATCTATCTATCATCTCTCTCTCTCTCT
>NW_018391847.1:0-1544 GCF_900095145.1 Mus pahari | reverse complement strand
CCACCCACCCACCCATCTATCTATCTATCTATCTATCTATCTATCTATCTATCTATCTATCTATCTATCTATCTATCTATCTATCATCTATCTACTTTTTTGTTGATTCAATGTGAATTTCACATCATGCACCCCAATCCCACTCATCTCTCTGTACCTTTATATCTGCCGTCCACCCTGGCAACCTTCCCCCATAAAATAAAATAAAGTAGAATGAAAATGTTGCTGTGGAAGCTGTAGTGTGTCATAGAGTATACCTTTTTGTCCACACATCTTTACTGGCAAATGTTCATTACAAGCAGTCACTAGTCTGGTTCGCAGCCTCTAGTTATGCTACACTATCAATACTGTATCCTCACTGGAATTCCTTTCAGATATTCTGTTGTTGCCCTGAGACATGGAGATCCTGCAGGATCTCCATGAGCTCCAGCAATTCATAGATGGGGTAGATGTTGGGGTGGGCCAACTCAAAGTGCTGGATCTGGGCCTGGGCGGTAGCTGGGTCAGCTGCCAGTATTCCTGCACCACTCACAACAGGTTCAGCTTTCCTGCATTGCACAGGCAAGGGGTGGGGCCAGCTCTCCTACTCTCATGCCCTCATCACCTTACTGCAGATGAGAGGTGGAGCCAGCTCAACTGTGTCCTCACTACCAGGTCAAACTCTACTGTGCTGCCCAGGTGAGGTGAAGGGTCCTCTCCTGAGTGCTGCAGCCAGTGAAGTGCAGGATCAGCTCCGCACTGTCCTTGGACATTAACATGGTCTCAGGAGGCAGCTCAGACCATGGCCTCTGCATGGCCTTTGGTGGTAGCAAGAGCCATGGACACTGATACAGACACCCACTGCTACAGGGCTAAGGACTCAGACATGACCCTCAGCGATAGTACTGGCAGACTTCTCTATGACCTCAGATGGCAGTACAGGCTACTAACACTGGGCCATTCCACCCACCCTCTTGTTTCTGGTTCCACCTCTCTTCCTAGTGCTCAAATCATTCCTCCTGTCTTTCCTATCTCTCTACCACACACTTGCACATCTTAGTGGCAGGCATGGCTGGAGGGCCTCTTGATGTTTTTCACCTGCTTTTGGTACATGCTGACACTCTCTATATTTTTGTTTTTGTATTTTGTTTTGCTTTGTTTTTTGTTTTTGAGACAAGGTTTCTCTGTGTAGCCCTGGGTGTTCTGGAACTCATTCTATAGTCCAGGCTGGCCTTGAACTCAGATCTGCCTTCCTCTGCCTCCCGAGTGCAGGATTTTTTAAAAAAAATTTATCTGTCTTCAGACACACCAGAAGAAGGCATTAGATCCCATTACAGATGGTTGTGAACCACCATGTGGTTACTGGGAATTGAACTCAGGACCTCTAGAAGAGCAGTCGGTGCTCTTAACCACTGAGCTAGCTCTCTAGCCCTCTGAGTGCAGGATTAAAGGCTTAGTTTTACTTTTTAACAAACCATTTATGATGATTTGATTTTCTATTTGTCAAAAGGATTTTATAGATTCAATTTGACTTTACCTTCTAGAGTAAGAGTTATCAAAATTTC
>NW_018391846.1:3533-12897 GCF_900095145.1 Mus pahari | reverse complement strand
CTCAGCCTGCAAGTACTCTCACACCTTTGAGGCCCTCTCACCAGCAACCCCAGTAACCAGAATCAGCTCTACCCTGCGACCTATATGAGATGTAGGGCCTACTCTTCCAAGATTTTCACCTACTGAGAGACATGGCCAATACTCACACTCTCATGATCCTAGTGCCAATTCTCCTGACTGCTACAGATGACAAAGGATAAGAGGAGGAGGCTGTCCCTCCTGTTTCTGCACCACTGTTCAGCAGTCAAGAGGGAGGGCTCTTCTGCATTCATACCCTTAGGGCCTGCTAACCTGCAACCCCCACATCCAGGGCCAGCTCTACTGTGGTGCCCAGTCATTGTGCAGGACTAGCTCTCCTGAGTGCTGCAACAGGTGATGGATAGGACCAAATTTCCTGCTCTCATCACACAAGGCCTGCTCTTCTGCTTGATGAAGGTGTCAAGGGTCAAGGTTAGGGGTGGGCATCTCTCCATTGTCTATGCTGACACACAGCAGAAAAGTAGCAGGACCAGCTCTCCCATACTCACACCTTTAAGGCATGCTCATTGTGCCCCCCTCATCAGGGTCAGGTCTACTATGCTGCACAAGTTAGGAGCAGGGCTTGCTGTCCCATGTGCTGCAGCAGATGATGAGCAGGGCCACATCTCCTGTTCAGATGACCTCTGGGACAGCTCTCCTGCCTCCAAGAGATAGCATGTGACGTATATTAGGTGGTGAGGGAGCATATAATCTCTTCCTTGACCATGTCACCTCACNGCAGACAATTGGCAGATCCATCTCTCTCAGTTCACACCCTTGGGTTAGCACACCCAAACCCCTGCCACCAGGATCATCAGCATTACTGTGCTGCTCAGGAAAGGTACAGGGTCTGCTCTCCCTGGTGCTGCAGACCACACATGCCTCTGTGTTGTCTAACAGGATACCCAAGTGTGTGGATCTGGATGGGATTGGAGGTGAGGTGCTAAAGAACCTGAACGGGTAATGAGAGGGAAAACCTTAATCAGAATGCATTGTATGGAGCTAGAGAGATGACTCAGCACTTNAGAGCAATAGCTGTTCTTGCAGAGATTCTGATTTCAATATCCAGCAAACACATGGTGTCTCACAGCCATCTGATGTTTTNTTCTGTTCTGTAGGCATATATACAAAGAAATCACTCATATACTTGAATAAATAAAACTTTTTTAAAAGATGCCTTGAAGCCGTACAATGGTGGCACATACCTTTAACCCCAGCAGTTGAAAGGCAGAGAGAGGCAGATTTCTGAGTTCGAGACCAGCCTAGTCTACAGAGTGAGTCCCAGGACAGTGAGGGCTACACCAAGAAACTCTGTCTCATATAAAAACTGATTTTCAGTAAAAGAAAGAAACTTAACTACAAAAAAATTTCAATTAAAATGAGGAAAAAGGAAAAGGAAAATAACGTTCATGTGGCCAATGTTGCGGTTCAGGTATTAATCTCAGAGCCATGGCAGCTGATGCTCATGGGTCTCTGAGTTTCAGGAATATGTTTGTCTACACAGTAACTACAGGCAAGCCAGGGCTTCACAACTCGACCCAGTTTTACAAGTAAAAAAAGTACAGGTATCAAGTATGACATTGTACGGGGCATGTGATGTATGTACATATTTGTAATCAGAAAACTAAAAAAAGTGTCCAAGTTCTCAGATGCTGGAAGCAAAATAAAAGCTTTCTACTGGAGCTGGTGAGATGGCTCAGCGGGTAAGAGTGCTGACTGCTCTTTCAATGGTCTAGAGTTCAAATCCCAGCAACCACTTGGTGTCTCACAACCACCTGTAATGAGGTCTGATGCCCTCTTCTGGTGTGTTTGAAGACAGCTACAGTGTACTTATGTATAATAACAAATAAATCTTTTAAAAAGCCGGGTGTGGTGGCACATGCCTTTAATCCCAGCACTCGGGAGGCAGAGGCAAGCTGATTTCTGAGTTCAAGGCCAGCCTGGTCTACAAAGTGAGTTCCAGGACAGCCAAGGCTGTACAGGGAAATCCTGTCTCAAAAAAAAAAAAAAAAAAAAAACCTTTCTACTGAGTGCAATAATTGACTAAAAGAGAATCCTCTGTTTCAATTATGGGGTTTATTTACATATAATACCAGAATCAGTTGAGCCATAGACATTTAAGATTTACATACTTTACGGACATAAATATTGACACAAGTTTTTCAAAAGTGAACAGTCTTAGGCTTCCTGTCCCTCCAGAAGAGTTTGTTGCCCTTAACTTGGGAACATCAGTCCAACTAAACACGAAGCTTAACTCTGATGCAATTCCTTTCTCACAGGAGAAGCTGCAGGCAGCTCTTCGGAAACTGATGAAAAAGGCGAAAATATGTGCTGAATGGAAGGATGATCTTCAGCAACAGAAAGCTGACTGGGAGGCAAGTGGGGACCCTTCCTAAGGGAGTCACCCTGATGCCCAAGAGTGGCCTGAGCAAGAAGCTCCTGGGATCTGTACTTCCTGGGAGTGGATGAGGCCAAGAGGCCTTGATACCCCTCCCAACTGGTTCCCCTGACTGGAGATGCAGAGTCAGTGCATCACACCTGAGCTGGGCTCTGTGAGGAGCTCACACCATGCAGGATGCTTGGTCAGAATGAATACTGGGTGCTACTCCTGTGGTGGCTTTTGAAACTCCCATTGTTGAGAAATATGCTTGGGAACAGGCCACAGTTCTAGTCTTAGGGTTTAGCTTCTCTTAAGGGTTGAGAGGTGGAATGAGGACTATTGCAGGCAGGAACAAGTATCTTAGACAACTGTTGAGAAACTGAGCCTCATCCAGTCATCCCGCTTTGGCTCACATGGCCTTTGTAAAGGTGACCTAAGATTATTGTTTGGAAATGTTGTGAACAGACTTTAAATGTAAAATCCTGCTTCCCTAAGAATCCCTTCCCTTTCCCAAGCTCAATTCCCTGTGAAAGCTCCCCTCCCAGAGCAGTACTTCTCTGTTTCCTATTCCCATTTGGGCAGACTGAATTCCTCTCTCTTTTCTTACCCACGAAGGACCAAATACAGAGCAATGTAGAAAATGTTCAGAGACAGTTTAATAGACTAAGAGAGTTCCTGGACTCCAAGGAGAATGAGGAGCTGCAGACGCTGAAGAACGAGAAGGAACAGGTTATTGAAGAGCTGGAAGAGTCTGAAAATGAGCTAAGGGAACAGACAGAGTTGGTGGGAGACCTCATCTTTGATGTCAAACATCAGTTGGAGCTCTCATCCTTGGAAATGCTGCAGGTAAGACTGGAGGAGGTCCCAGTGTCTGAGAGTCAGGGGACCGGAAACCATTGCCCTCCCTCTCTGCTGCTATATTCTTCCTGGTGATGACAGTGAGCTCTTCCTGAAATCTTTCCTGAATCATTTTCATAGTCATTCAGGAGGAATGACTGCACACATAAATGCCAAGGGGAAATTGTATTTTATTGGTTTGTCAACAACTTCTCAGAACTGAAGCTGAACCTTGCAAAGAAGATCTCTTGCCTCATGGGTATTATTACACTGCTCTATTGCTGAGCATATGTGAAGCACGTTTTCAACTGTCAACTTACTCACTTCACCAGAATTTGAAATTAGTAGAGTTCATTGCTTCCTCTGATAATTTGAGACTTTTACCCTCATGGCCTCTGATTCCAGTGGACTGGGATGCTGTTGGTGGTGGGAGTACCATGTAAGAACTCAGAGAATTTGTCCCTGATTCTGTCCCCTATTACTAATAGGAAAGGTGTCTTCTTTATCTATGGATGTATAAAGTTGTAGTTTTTGATCTCTATCATATTTTTAAATAATTTATTTAAAAGTCATAGTATGTTGATTTACACCCCTGGAGGAATTTCTTTCTTTCATCTCAATTATCATCTTGTAGACCTTTCTGGTTTTAGAAATTCTTCAAAGTCCTTTAATTGCTTCTTTTCCATTATAACTGAAAACATTATAACTGAAAACATTCATAATAGATAGAATTATGCATCTATATCTAAAATGAGTTACTTAACATAATAACTAGAGCAAACACATTTCATAATTTTGCAATTTTTTTTCTTGACTATTGAGTATAATCATTTTTCTCTGCCTCCAGCCCCTGATAACCCCACTCTAATATTTACCATTGTGAGATGAAATATGTTTATATGACACATATTTCATTAATATCACTTCTGGTGGGTTTTTATTTGTTTGTTTGTTTGTTTACAGTTAGGTGAATATAATGAATTCTCTGAGTTCAGAAAAGTTACTCAATGTCAATACTTCTTGCTTTTACATGCCTAATATTTCAATATACATGGTGATCATATCATTTTTATCCATTCATCTGTTGACAAGTTCTCCAACTGACCCATTATTTTATCTATTATACTCATGATTCTGTGTACAAGGACATACTGAGTTCTTCATGAGGACGAACTTGTGAATTTACATCTAGAATAATTAGTTCTCTCACAAATTTCTTTTGCTATGTAATCTACATTTGTTTGTTTATGTTATATAAAATAAATTCATGTGCAGTAGCCTGTGAACTCAGAAATTTAGAGCTTCTAATGCACATAAATAAAAATATATAGATGAGCAGCCCACAATGATTAAAAGAAAATATAGGCTTTCTATCATACATTGAGGTCTGCTGACCCACATCTTTTACTCCAGCAGCTGGAATGCAAAAACAAATTAATCTTAGGTGGGTTCAAGGCCAGCCTGTCCTACATACTGAGCTGGAGAACAGCACATTTACTCATTAACTCTCAAGGTAAAAGTTGCAAGAGATTGCAGATTATCTGCCCATAATAGNGAGTCAGGGGACCGGAAACCATTGCCCTCCCTCTCTGCTGCTATATTCTTCCTGGTGATGACAGTGAGCTCTTCCTGAAATCTTTCCTGAATCATTTTCATAGTCATTCAGGAGGAATGACTGCACACATAAATGCCAAGGGGAAATTGTATTTTATTGGTTTGTCAACAACTTCTCAGAACTGAAGCTGAACCTTGCAAAGAAGATCTCTTGCCTCATGGGTATTATTACACTGCTCTATTGCTGAGCATATGTGAAGCACGTTTTCAACTGTCAACTTACTCACTTCACCAGAATTTGAAATTAGTAGAGTTCATTGCTTCCTCTGATAATTTGAGACTTTTACCCTCATGGCCTCTGATTCCAGTGGACTGGGATGCTGTTGGTGGTGGGAGTACCATGTAAGAACTCAGAGAATTTGTCCCTGATTCTGTCCCCTATTACTAATAGGAAAGGTGTCTTCTTTATCTATGGATGTATAAAGTTGTAGTTTTTGATCTCTATCATATTTTTAAATAATTTATTTAAAAGTCATAGTATGTTGATTTACACCCCTGGAGGAATTTCTTTC
Organism: Mus pahari; assembly: GCF_900095145.1. Taxonomy (NCBI): domain Eukaryota; kingdom Metazoa; phylum Chordata; class Mammalia; order Rodentia; family Muridae; genus Mus; species Mus pahari. The sequence continues at coordinate 7,536 of NW_018391846.1, read as the reverse complement.
TTTCATCTCAATTATCATCTTGTAGACCTTTCTGGTTTTAGAAATTCTTCAAAGTCCTTTAATTGCTTCTTTTCCATTATAACTGAAAACATTATAACTGAAAACATTCATAATAGATAGAATTATGCATCTATATCTAAAATGAGTTACTTAACATAATAACTAGAGCAAACACATTTCATAATTTTGCAATTTTTTTTCTTGACTATTGAGTATAATCATTTTTCTCTGCCTCCAGCCCCTGATAACCCCACTCTAATATTTACCATTGTGAGATGAAATATGTTTATATGACACATATTTCATTAATATCACTTCTGGTGGGTTTTTATTTGTTTGTTTGTTTGTTTACAGTTAGGTGAATATAATGAATTCTCTGAGTTCAGAAAAGTTACTCAATGTCAATACTTCTTGCTTTTACATGCCTAATATTTCAATATACATGGTGATCATATCATTTTTATCCATTCATCTGTTGACAAGTTCTCCAACTGACCCATTATTTTATCTATTATACTCATGATTCTGTGTACAAGGACATACTGAGTTCTTCATGAGGACGAACTTGTGAATTTACATCTAGAATAATTAGTTCTCTCACAAATTTCTTTTGCTATGTAATCTACATTTGTTTGTTTATGTTATATAAAATAAATTCATGTGCAGTAGCCTGTGAACTCAGAAATTTAGAGCTTCTAATGCACATAAATAAAAATATATAGATGAGCAGCCCACAATGATTAAAAGAAAATATAGGCTTTCTATCATACATTGAGGTCTGCTGACCCACATCTTTTACTCCAGCAGCTGGAATGCAAAAACAAATTAATCTTAGGTGGGTTCAAGGCCAGCCTGTCCTACATACTGAGCTGGAGAACAGCACATTTACTCATTAACTCTCAAGGTAAAAGTTGCAAGAGATTGCAGATTATCTGCCCATAATAGAATATATATACTGTACCACTAATTCAAAGGCCCAGACATCATTGCAGAAGAAAGGGCAGAAAGAGTGTAAGAGTCAGATATGATGGATGACTACAAGGAAAACACTGTCTTCAGGACACAGGTTAGCAGCAGCCCATATAAACTAAGATTGGTTTTGATATCAAACCCAAGAACTGTACAAGCCAAACTCAAGTATGAAAGTAGACTTGCTTACAAAGCTCACCTACAGTCAAGAAGCTACTGGTAATTCTAAACTTCAAAAAGAAGGGTGGCTGTAGTTCTTTTTTTTTTTTAGATTTATTTATTTATTATGTGTAAGTACACTGTAGCTGTCTTCAGACACACTGAAAGAGGGCATCATATCTCTTGCAGATGCTTGTGAGCCACTATGTGGTTGCTGGGACTTGAACTCAGGACCTCCGGAAGGGCAGTCAATGCTCTTCACCGCTGAGCCATCTCTCCAGCCCCTGTAGTTCTTTAAGAATGTAACTTTACATGTAACTACATGTAACTACCAATAGCCAGTGGAATCCAAACATTCAAGAATTCTTGCATAGTGTTAACTTCCAAATCCAGGACAAATGGCTAAGTACAGTACTTATTTAACATATCACAAAGGACCTGGCCAGTCAGGTCTTGATTTCTGTCCTCAATAAGCCAAAATAAAGGAGTGTAATTAATATTGGAAAGCAGAAAAAGGAGATTTACTAAAGGGAGCATGTTTTGAAAAGAGAGGAAGATATTGAAAGAAAAGAAAAACAACCCTCTGTGCATCTTCATGTTCCCTAAGTGAGACCAAAGTTTAAGTAGAGAGCCAAGAATATGAACATGTATGTAATTTAAGTCAAGGTGTGGTCCTGTCCATCATTCTCCCATCATGATCTAGGTCACAGTGTCACACTTGAAGATGGTCAGAAAAGTCATTGTTTGAAATCTTTTGAGAAGACCAACTCTTCCTCTTGATAGAGCTTTATTTGTTCTCTGAATATGAGATCCTGAAGAAATTACCATTTGTTTGGAGTCTCTGTTTCAACAGTTTGATGGTCAAATTGAGAAACATAAATATCTCTTTAGATCAACTCCTTACCTTCCAGGACAACTCAGAAAGAGAAGAAAAACAGAAGGGGGGATTGTTAAATGATTAAAAGAATCTGGAATTCAGTTTCTCATACATAGAAGTTTTCAGTAAGCTAACAGATACCTAATATGTAAGATGAGAATGGTCACATGTTTGTTTAAAAATATGCACATGAAAACCTATGTAAGCTTTCAAACTACTGTTTCTTCATCTTTGGCCTCCAATGCCTGGTAATATAAGTCAGAAACAGTCTATTCAGTCAGACAGCTAAGCCGAAGGCAGGGAGATGGATCCCTGTCCACTGTTGGGTCTCAATTTCTCTGGAGGAAAAGCAAGAAGGTGTAACTAAAGACCTGACTAAAGTGCCTTCCAGATGAAGACAGGAATGGCAGGAGTGCCCTGTCAGGACTACAAACCAGCCTTTCTCTAGCCATGTCACTGTCAGAGTCCCATGGGCAAAACCAGCCTCATGGTTTAGAAATATATGAAGTACTGTTTCAAAAAAAAAAAAAAAGAAAGAAAAGAAACAGTCTATTAATTTACATATAAGTAAAATAAACACACACTGTATTTATATCATTTCTTGGGGAAATGAAGGTGACTGATTTGATTCTCTTTTGACTTTGTCTCTTCAGCCAATAAGCCTGTAACCAGGATTTGCAAGAACATGAAGAACATGTTATTAACTGTGTTTTCTCCCTTCTCCCTAGGGTGCAAATTGTGTCCTGAGAAGGTATGTCTGGGCTGATAGGGAAGGATAGCCCTTTGTGTGGTGAGAATTATTTGATAGTCAATTAGAATAAATATCTCTGGGGTTTTGCAGAATTTATACATAATGCTATTCTGAAGTTCTAGGAAGAGGAAAGAAGAAGATGAGAGAGGGCAGATATGAACATTTTCTAACTATTGAGAACAGATTAGGTTCTTTTTAGGAGACATAGTTATGGATAGCTAATGAGCTAGATCAGTAGTGAGATGTAACAACTGCACCCACAGGTGCTTTCAGACTCCTCATGGATACATCATTCTGTCCATACTGTCTGTTTGTATCTAGCTCTGGATCTGCAGTTGACAAGTGCAGATAGGTAGTATATGTCCTCTGTGTCTGCAGTTTTCACAAAGTCGTGTATGGAAAAATTCCCAAATATTTGGTGTATTTCTCCTGGGGATAGAGGAGATCCAGATGTCCTTTGTGATTGAACTTAGAGTTTTTTCAAAAAAGAGACTTGACACTTTGTGAACATGGTGAAAAAAAAAATGGCTGCAGGTGGACCACATAAGTCAAAGAATTGGGGGAAGCCTCACCATTGTGTGTACAGTGTCTCATCCCAGCTGTTGTCATCAGACTTCATCCTAACATGTAGAGCATTTGTCAGTCTAAGTGTGGTGTCCTCTTTCCTTTTCCAAATTTTGTCATCCTACCAAGAGAACTTGAAGAAGCAGATGTTGAATAATATGTCCACATTGACCAGTGTTTGAAGTCTAGGCTTTTTTCAGATAGCTTTCTCATACTCTGTGACTATTTTACCAGATTCTTGAAAACTCATCTCCCTTCTATTTTGTTCTTGCTTTTCTTTTTTCTATGGTTCTATTTACTCATTTGTGATTTTTTTGTTTTTCAAACGGGGTTCCTCTTTCTAGGTCTGCCTGGCCTGGAACTCACTGTGTAGAAGAGGTTGGTTTTGAAATCACAGATCCCCTGTCTCTGCCTTCTAAGTACATGTGACACCATTCCCAGCCCACACATTATTTTCTGTACATTCAATTTGATTTTTTAAAAATTCACTAATTCACATTTAAAAGACTTCTAGGAGAGGAGGAGGGAAAGTGGAAGAAACACATTATGTGAGTGTGACATTAAGGCACCATGCTTTGGAGAATAAGGCTTTCCCAACATCACACAGCGAGTGAGTGAGCAGGTATCCCGCCCCGCGGGACATAAGTTATTCCATGGTCCTCGAGGGGGATTCCAAACCTAGA
>NW_018391846.1:0-2693 GCF_900095145.1 Mus pahari | reverse complement strand
GGGCTTTAATGGTTTGATTCCTTCACTGTACTTACTGCTGTGAACTTTCATCATTTCAGGACTCATGGATGTCCAGCAATACTGGGGTAAGGAGAAACCACAGCACCATGAATCCCTCTCCTCTCAATGTCTTCCAGAGTTTATTTCTCTGTTAAGTCTCAGGTTTCATGGTGCTTCTCCCACTATGCACAGCAATCTGCCTCTGCTTGACTGTAAACAAGGCTTCTCCATGTTTCCTTGCTCTTTCTCCCTATGCTTCTCTTGCTTACATTACAAATAAGGCTGTACCTTATGATTCATCTGACTCAAAATATACATGTCTCATTTTTCTGCAGTTCATATGGATCTACATGCAAAGAATGATGCAGACATTACCATTAACAAAGAAAAAAGACAAATACAATATATAGGTTACAATATGAGTAAGCTTCCAGTTTCTGAGACCTACAATTTGGGTGTCCTGGGATATCCAGCTCTTTCCTCAGGGAAGCATTACTGGGAAGTAGACGTGTCTAGAAGGGCTGCCTGGCTCCTCGGATTAAATGATGGAAAGTGTGCTCAACCCCAACTTCATTCAAAGGATGAAATGAACTTCATAAAAAGACATCAATTTTATATTAAACAAAATGTAATGTATCAGCCTAAATGTGGCTACTGGGTTATAGGGATGAAGAATTCGTCTGTATACAAGGCCTTTGATGAGTGTTCTGACACCCACAATTCCAGTGTCTTGGCCCTCTATCTCCCTGGTCGTCCCAGTCGTGTTGGAGTTTTCCTGGATCGGGAAGCTGGCACTCTCTCATTTTATGATGTTTCTAACTGTGGAGCTCTCATCTATAGGTTCTATAACCCTGCCTTCCCTGTGGAAGTCTATCCATATTTTAATCCTATGGAATGTTCATACCCAATGACAGTATGTGGGCCACCATCCTAAACCCTCACCTATATATCTATACAGTGCCCTCATGTCTGGTTGTATCTTATGTGCCAGATCACCTTTGCATTATTCTAACTGCCCCCCCCCTTGGGCCCTCCAATTTAATGACCTTCATTTCTAACCACAAACCACTGTGGATTCATTTCCTTGATCCAGTTGCTTGTCTGCTCACAAGATGATTACAGTCATTTGTCCTTTCCCATATTCCAAAAAAAAAAAAAATTAGTTGTTTCCTCACAAAGTGAAATAGAGCCTCTGCTAACAGCATCTCTGTAGAAACACAGTCAAAAGAGTGACTCATGGTGAACAATGTCTTAGGAACCTGTAAGAGAAGCCCCAGAAAAAAAAGAAAGAAGGCCTTTAACCTCAAGGATATTTTGTTCGCTGGATTGCTTTGGATGTGATTTCGTACATCCTGCAAAAAGAACATATGCATTCAATTTGTAAGGTATGCTTATTCTTGTTGGGAGTCAGAACATAGCTATAGAACCAATTCCTGTGCAAGCATATCCTGGATGCCGGCCTCAATGTACAGATTCTGAATATGGACTTGTGCCTAGACTTCATGCTTTTCAAGATATCATGTATAGCATAGTACCAGACATTTGTGTTTATATGGTCTGCCCTGAGACAGTTATAGAAAAGGTTTGTTAATATATTCTTACTGCTATGTATTTACATGTTTTTCTGATTTGGTTTTTCTGAACTCATCAACCTTCCTGCTTTCTTTTGTACGTTCATGTTTAAAAGCTCAGTGAAACTGAAGTAAGTTGTCTGCAGCATCAGGCTGTAGTTCCGCCATTCTTTAACGTCTGCAAACCCTAGGTCTTACAGACAGAACTACCTAGGTCCACAACGGTAGACAACCTTCCTTCTTGTGGTGACAGAGATAGAAACCAGGGCTTCCTGAGTGCTTATGAGTTGCTCTACCACGGAGTTACTTGCCTCAGCCCTGTCAGGTCTCCACAGCCACATTCTTTCTGTCACTGACAAAAGATGTAAATTCTTCTCCAGGGTGTCTAGCAGTTTAATTTTGTAATGAATGATAATGGTGACAGTGATACCCATAACTGTACCTTCTGTTGTGTTGTAAAATGTAAACAGTAGAATGTTTCTAGGAACTCATATTGCTTCTATCATGAAAGAGGTATCCAATATGGCATCTGTTAAGGTTTTTCTCCCATTTGATGTGACCATATTAAAATATCATTGGAATGACAAACAGATGTTTTCATGATGGTTTTGATACAATCCCAGCACTCAGGAGACAGAGACAGGAAGACTTCAGTGCAGGCCAGGCTGAGTTTACACAGGATTACTGTGTTTTGATTTGGTTTGGCTCGCTGTGCTTTTATGTTCAAGTTTACAATATATAGCAACAGACCAAAACTCAATAGTGTGAAAGGAGAATGTGCTAGGTTTTAGATAAGTGAGGAGGTTCAAGTAGACACTGTGAGGATTACCAGGGAATCAGAGTTTATTTAAAGATTCATATTGACATAAACAGACAGACAGAAAGGACACATCTTCAGTTGTGGTTCCCAGAGAAGGTGAGGTCCCAGCACCACTGGGACTGAAGAGAGGGATCTCTGCGAAGCATGCAGACAGGTAAGACTCTTCTACATTTAGCATAGGGTGAGTTCTCAGCAGTAGCCTGCAGCATCACCTTGCTTCAGTCTCAGGGAAATTCAAATCAAAATGATCCTGAGATTCCAACTCACACCAATCAGACTAGCTAAGATCAAAGGCTCAGGTG
>NW_018391845.1:5136-12056 GCF_900095145.1 Mus pahari | reverse complement strand
GTGTGGGACTCAGCAACTGCTAGATCCTTGGTCTTCCATTCACAGCTACTACTGAACCATTGTTGGGATTTGGACTGCAGACTGTAAGTCATCAATAAATTCCTTTACTATTTAGAGCATATCCGTAAATTCTGTGACTCTAGAGAACCCTAACTAATACACTGGGAGTAAAAACCTATGGTGAAAATCTTTTTCATTTAAATTTATAGTGCTATATAAAAGCATACATTTTCATATTTTGATCTGTACATGTCCATAAAAAGGTGAAAATTTCTATTGATGGTGAAAATCTGATGAAAGAAGACTTCAGAGAACTATTAACGCCTGTGTAATTTTGATAAAAGGATTACATAGTAGCTTCCTAACAACTTCCCCTATGTAGGAGAAAATTTAAAGGTGTTTTAGTTTTTTCTAATCCCTGCCTTAGCTTCCAAGTAATGAGACACAGAGATCTATTAGNTTTAGTCAACAAGCCTTAAGCACAATACCTGGGCAAATATTCATTTATCTAAACCCTCTATGCTAGTCTGGCTACTTCCCAACCACACTCTTTTTTTGTTGTTTTGTTTTGTTTTGTTTTTTAAGATTTATTTATTATATGTAAGTACACTGTAGCTGTCTTCAGACACTCCAAAAGNGGGAGTCAGATCTTGTTACGGGTGGTTGTGAGCCACCATGTGGTTGCTGAGATTTGAACTCTGCACCTTTGGAAGAGCAGTTGGGTGCTCTTACCCACTGAGCCATCTCACCAGCCCACCAACCACACTCTTATTACTTGCATTTAATCTGTCCTTGGCTACTCCTATTCTGTCTGTCTTCAGGGCAAACTCCCTTTGTCACCTGCTCATGGTGGACCTTCACTTGCCTCATGGCGGATTGCTTCCTTTCTCTTCTCTCTTTCTTCTCTCTTCTCTCTTCCTCTCCTCTCCATCTTTCATTCCCTCTCCCCTTTCTCTCCCGCTGGCTGGGAATCAGAAGTCCAGCTTTCCTATCTCCACTGCCCAGTCATTGGCTGATCAGCTCTTTATTAACCAATCACAGATAATTGGAGAGCATTCTTTACACAGTATAGACAGGAGATTCTTTAATAATCATGGCCATGCCCCTGTTGGAACTGTAACCAGATCTCAGGGCTCAGAAATAAGCACCTGAATGCACAGTGCACAAGACCATCCTGCAGCAAATTCACTGCCACAAACTGGACTCAGTCAGTCCCTCAACCCTCATGAGAATTCAGGGTACCAGTATTCAAGTGGGAAAGGAGTCGGCGAATGACAAAGAGACATAGACACAAGGGAGTGCTGTATCTGAATGTAATTTCTCCAAAGTGAGCATAAACTTATAATAGAGAAGAAAAACAGGGAAATTAGGCAATACATCAGCCAAGGTACATCGAGATGCATAATGGCACAAAACAGAGAAAATGCATACATAAGAGCTAACAGGAACCAGGCAGTGTTTACGACTGAGATAAGATCAGCCCTATCTAAAGTCAGCTAGCTATTCTCAGGAGCCAGGTGAAAAGACTAATAAGCCCAGGTGCAATCCTAGTCTATTGTTTAACACAGCACCAGGGTCCCTTAGTAAAAATACCTAATTATGCTATTCCTCTGGGCCTAGTGAAAAACATACCCCAGGGAAGTTACATTCTACTAACCTTTTCATGAATAATACAATACTCTAGTTCCTCCTTAAACCACAACTCACCTTTTTTTCTATTATTATGTAATGTAGGCTGCCATTCATGTCTGTAATGAGAATTCTAAGTTTACTTTGTTAAACTAGCTCAGATTTTGAGCTCCTATCTGGCAAACTGCAATGCCTGATTTCTTTCACTATTAACACTGGAGGAATTTTGTCTGAATGAGTAACATTCTTACAAAATTCCAAGCCCAGGGTCATCTCAACACTGACTAGGATACTGGTGGAGCACAGGAAGCAATGTTCAATCTAATTTAGCTATTTGTCAGATCATTCCTTGGAGGCACCTATAATGAAACAATACTGAAGGTAAGTATGCAAAACTCTCAGGGACAAATCTGAAACACATCTGTGTTAGGGAATTCCAAAGAACTTCCAGGTGATCAGTTTCCATGAAACGTTTTGCCTCCGGACTGCAGCCAAGCTTTTGGACTTGTCACAGAGACTCCACTGGAGTGGGTGTGACATTTCCTCCCTTTTTATTTTTTAGACGAAGTTCCAGAACTTCCCACCTCCTCGTGGTTAGGGATCTCAGAAGAATGCTAAAGATGAGTGGAAACACAACAATTACTAATAAAATAATGCCAATAGTAATAGCAAACAAGATTATATATTGAACCAAATTCAAGGGATTCAGTGCACTAAGATTATTTTTTAAATCTCTGGCCAATTCATCAATGTTCCAAGTATACAAATGACTTCTGCTAATATCTAAAATTTCTGCCTTCAATTGCTCCATATCACGTGAAATATCTGTATCTTTCCACACTCCCTGCAAATGAGCCTTAGTTCTTTCCCAATCAATGGTTGCATTATAAGGTAATGGCATAACAAAAAATATTGAAATGAAGCATGACATTTAGTAGTTAACCTAATCTTAATATTTGCTATATCCGGTCCCACTGCTAAAACTACTTCTTCTAAAGCATTAACCTTTGCCTCCAATTTCTTATCGTGTCTGACTTAAAAGTTTAGGAGTGGACATATTCCTATGGCAATTTATGTGCAGGTTAGATGTGAAACAGATCATCAAACAGATGGGAAGGCAGAAAAAATTCAGGTGTTTTATTTAGAAGTTACGTCTGGTTCTACCTCCCAGGCCCATGCTCCCAGAATTAAGACTCAGACTCAAAATATATTTACTGATACCTTGTCCATATAGCTAGACTCTTCTCTGACTAGATCATAACTTAGATTAACCCATTTATTCTGATTTACATTCTACCATGTGTCTGGTTACCTGTTCTCAGGTGCCATGTGTCCCTCAAATCACATTTTCCCAGGCAAATCTTCCACACTGCCTCATCTCGCCTTGTTCTATCCCAGAATTCTTTCTACCCCTTGGATGTTCCCCCTATTTCATGTCTAAGCCATAGGCCATGAGATTTATTACTGACAGGTGTGACTTGTGAGCATTTAAAAATACATTTCAAATTGAGATGGGTATATCAGATTTCAAGGAGTTATTAAAAAGAATGTAAAAATACCTTGCTGATCATTATTTTTACAGCAATTACATTTGGTGTTGAATATATTATGAAAGTGAATTTTATACTGCTTGTACTTTGTGATTAATTGACAACGTTTAATTAATTACATGTACACATTGGCTTATGTTATATTTCTCGTACACAATTCAACTTGAGATGGGTGAGTTATGTTGAAATTAAGGTATCCTCGATAATGTATAGTATAAAAATGATCATGAACAAGGATTTAAAAATTTTATTTCTAGTGTGCTAAGATGAAAACTATTGTTTTCTGAAACTCCAGTCTTTGGTTTTCAAAATTCTAGCTGAGTTCATTAAGTGAAAGAGTCAAGCATAATATCTCCAGTGGCATTTGTTCTACCAAATTTATGTAACTAGTATGGCAAGTGGGTGTCTGAAATTCAAGCACTCGGGGGTGAGGTAGTTGGTTTACCAGGAAGTTGAGGCTAACCTGGACTACAACGGGATTGCCGGACTAGTCAGGGCCATATAGTGAGATCCTGTTTCAAATACCAAAATGAATAAGGAAGGGGACTTATTTCTCATGGCATTTTAATGTCTTCTGAACTCAGCAAGCCCTGACCAGCCAGACTAATGGCTAGCATTCTCTGACTTTTTGTTTGTTTGTTTGTTTGTTTGTTTGTTTGTTTGTTAGCTCTAGGTTTACTTCCCAGGGCAGAGCTCTTGGAAGGTTGGGCATCTCCTGACCATGTGTAGAGTCTCTCATGTGTCAAGGAGAAACTGCTGTTAATATTCACATCCTGCCTTTTTTTTTCCACAGATACTACATAAATAGCCAAGACTATTCCATTTTTAGTACCAGGAGTTCTGTAAGTATCAAATATCTTTAAAAAGATTAGTATTTCCGAAGAGTTAGTCATACTTGGCTTTACTGTTATCTCTGTTTACTAGATATTTAACCCTGCATCTTCTTTTTCTTCTCATTATTACCCTTCTATTGTTACCCCTCTGGTATATGCCCTTAAGTATGTACATAGTGTCACCCGTGTGGAGTGGATCTGGAATTGTGGTTCTCAGTAAAGTGAGGGCATAAAGAAAGGACAGACACATTTGGTGAAGCTAGGGGTTGGGTGGGTTGTACACTCAAATGGAGTCACATCTACTAAGGCACTAACCTGGNCCCCGATGTGTTCATTATGCACAACACAAGAGAAGGGTTTGCTAGTCTGGTTAGGAGATATCTGTAGGTCAGCAGCCTCAGNCTGTAACAAGAGAGGAGGAAGCTGCAGTTGCCAGGCTTTCCACAAACTGAATAATTACCTGTGAACACTCACATGGACCAGAGGAAGACAGATTTGCCAGNTATGAGCCTGACCCATATGGAGACAAGCTCTGCTAATTGCCTGCACTTCAGATACCCTGGTNTTTGTCATGGCTGTGCCCATTTCCGCAGTGNACACTCAATTGGGACTTCCTATGTTCCCTACAATGTAGAACAACAACAACAAAAGAGGGGACTATATTGTGTGTTTATATTGCCTAACTATTGAGAAGAAAATAGTAACTGTCATTCAACAATTGTAAGTGTTCAGCAGATGTAAACCTGAGCTATAGATATAAATTCTTCTCCGGTATAAACCTCAGTCTCTGTATTACTTTTAAAAATGTTTAGCACCATATCTACTTCATTTCTCTCTTTTTAAAAACCCTTATGAGTATATGAGTATTTACCTGCATATAACTNTGTGTACCACCTGTGCAGTAGCCTTGGAAGCCAGAAGAAGGCTTTGGAACTGGAAGCCAGAGTCGCAGGCAGTTAGTTGTGAGCTGTCATAAGGATGCAGAGGACCAAACCTGGGTCTTCTGCAAGAGCAGCAAAGGCGCTTAATGGCTGAGCCATCTCTCTNGCCCCATAGTTCATTTCTCTTAATGCTGTCTACTTACAGTGATAATTTATTAATTTAAGTGTATTTAGGTGCCCCCTAGTGATGGACATATAGCTCCTTACTACCACAAAAAAGAATGTTCTTCTTCTCCATGGATCTCTGCAGGCTTTTTGTTTGTGGAGGTTTTGTTGTTTTTGTTTGTTTGTTTTTCTTAATGTAGCCAAGAGCAGAGTTAATGGATTACAGAGACTCTATAAGACACTTCCNAAAATGACAATTAAGCTTATACTCTCACTGAGTGTAGATCTTTGACAAAAAAATAGGTATCATTAGATTTTCTATGTTTTTTAACCNATCTATTACTAGGTCAACATTGGTTGTCTTCCACAATCACACTATACCTTTTTTTTTTTAATGGCTTGTTTGTGTTACTGTTTTTTGCATGGATACATGTTTGCCCCTAGAAGTGAGAAGAGGATTTTGGGTGCCATACAACTGAAGTTAGGAGTGATTCCTCTGCAAGAGCAGCAAGTGTTTGAACCCTGAAGTGTCTCTCCAACCCACCTTCATTCCTTTGAGACAGAGTCCCTCACTGAAACTTGAGTTCTCCGATTGGCTAGATAACTAGGCAGCAAGGATCAGGGATTCTTTGGTCTCTGCTGCCAAGGTGCTGGGATTACACAAATTGGTTCCCTACCCAGCTTGTTATACGAGTCTTGGGGATTGAATTTAGATCTTCATGCTTGCACAATAAGCACTCTGCCCATCAACTAAGCATTCCCTGTCTCTGTCTCTCTTTCCCACAGTTAATAGGTTTATTTGCTTTTCTTTATAAATAATTGCAAGCCTAGGAGAACCTGCATAGAAACATGGCACCCATCATTTAGCTTCTTTCAACAGTAACATCTTATATAATTGGCACAATATTGAATGTTGTTGTTTTTAAACAAAATCCCAATTATTTGATGTTACCAAATGAAGACTGAAGACCCAGGAGCCAGATGCTGGAATGAAAATCTCAGAGAGCCAGTGCAAGCACCCAGCTGACCTTCCTCAACTGACGTTCCAGAAGGAAAGAGCCAGTTCTCCTCCACACTGTCTCAGAAACCCTTCAAACTCAGTGTCCTTCCTTTGTACTTCCTGTGTGCCTCTCTATCTGTTCTCCTATCTTCCTCTTACTCTCTATGGTGTTTTCCTATGTTCATTCTCTGTCAGCTGGCTGCTTGCTCAGTCTCTTGACCTGTGGTTGACTTTATTTACTCCCTCTTACAATAAACAGAAAGCTCTTAGGTTTAAGGCATGTGCTAGGACTGAGCTACACCACAACTAGAACCAGATTTTTCTCGTACACACTCTCAGGGTCTGCAATGTGATCAGTATCNTGCAGCAAGAGCATGTGGACTTGTTTCCTTATGCACTTGTTTGTATGTCCAGCTCTGTGCAGGTTTATCACATGTTTTTCACATAATCCCCACCACAATTATGTTGTAGAAACTGTGCTGTCCCGGGANTCCCCTCCAGCTTCAGTTTCAGTTCTGGCTCTCACACTGTTTGTTACCTTGGCCTCGGCCTCGAGCCCTGATTGACATGTCCCATTTGGGGGTGGAAGCTAATAAATCCCTTCTCAGAACTAGGAGAATACTTCTTGACTGCAGTCTTCCATAGACATTTCAGTGGGCACCCCCAGGTGAAATCCGAGTGTTCAAGCACACGAGCCAAATGAGGGTGTAGTTCTCTTTCAAACCACAATAGGAGCATATTTATTCAGAGTTTATTAGATTTATTAGACTGACTTACAGCCTGTGGTCTGGGTAGTCCAACATTGGCTGGCTCCTGGTGGAAAGACCAAGAATACAGTAGTTGTTCAGTACAAGACACTGGA
>NW_018391845.1:0-3891 GCF_900095145.1 Mus pahari | reverse complement strand
TATATATTTCATATTGGTTAAATTTAGGAGTCTCTCTCTATAGCTTATTCTGTTTGTCTGGTGTTCTATATTTGACCCAGACACACTGAGTTGCACTCCTACTCCCTTTCTCTCCCTCCCCTTGACACCCCCTCTCTGTGTCTCTCTGTCTTCCCCCCCCCGTGTGTGTGTGTGTGTGTGTGTGTGTGTGTGTGTGTGTGTGTGTGTGTAGATTTAGAAATAGGTAACCCATAGCGGTATAAAAGGGTACCCCATAAGTATTGATAGCTTTTGTGGTGTGTGCTGGTATTCCTGGAGGGTAGAAGAGGAAGGAAGATTCCAGGAGCTGAATGAAGTTCCAGGTCCTTATGAGCCTGATGTGTGTGCTGGGAATCAACACTGCCCCCACCCCAGGAGGAGCCATCTCTCCAACCTCAGATGTACAGANTGCTGGTGTGTCACAAATTCTCCTTTGATATTCTGTTTTGCTGAATTGTAGGAATAATATTATTTTTAACATCCCAACAAAGGGTTTGAACAAACTGGTTTTATGTCAACTTGACACAAGCTGGAGTTATCACAGAGAAAGGAGCCTCCCTTGAGGAAATGCCTCCATGAGGTCCAGGTCAGTTAGTGATCAAGAGAGGAGGGACCATTGTAAGTGGTGTCATCCCTGGGCTTGTAGTCTTGGGTTCTATAAGAAAGCAAGCTGAGCAAACCAGCAGAAACAAGCCAGTATGTAACATCCCTCCATGGCATCTGCATCAGCTCCTGTTTCCTGGCCTGCTTCAGTTCCAGTCCTGACTTTCTTTGGTGATGAACATCAGTGTGGAAGTGTAAGCTGAATAAACCCTTTCCTCCCAAAATTGTTTCTAGGTCATAATATTTGTGCAGGAATAGCAACCCTGACTAAAACAGGGTTTTTTTCCTGCCTTTGATCATTTTTTGTTCTTGGATGAAAGACAATACACAGCCTTTTATTTTTAAATATGCCTCAGGCAGCAGCAACTATCCACTCTCCATGCTGTTAGAATCTACTTTACTACCCATAATGTGGAGTTACTACTTAAAATTTTCTGTGTTCAGCTGGGCAAGGTGGCACATGCCTTTAATCCCAGCACTCAGGAGGCAGAGGCAGGTGGATTTCTGAGTTCAAGGCCAGCCTGGTCTTCACCATGAGTTCCAGGACAGCCAGGGCTACACAGAGAAACCTTGTCCCAACCCCCCCCCCCCAAAAAAAAAAATTTCTGTGTTCCATCTGGGCTGCTCTTGACTGCAGTTGGCCAGCCCACATAGACATGTTTTTATGGCTCAGTTCTTCCATGGCAGCTCTGCTTCTTCTTCTTCTTCAATGGTGGCTGCTTTCTGCTTCTCCTTCCTCTTCCTCATGGCCCCAAGCAGCTATTGCCTGCTGACATGTTTATTTATCAATCAGAATTAACTGGGTGCACGGTTCCTCAGTGTGTTACCTGCAGACTCTCTTCTCTCTGTGGCAAACAGATTTGAGAGGAGCAGTCAACTATGCGTAATATCAAAGGAACTGATGTTTAGTAGTTGTTATTTTTTTTTTAAACAATGGGAACCAGAAAGTTGAATCCACAACCTAACACGGAGATGAGCAGTGTTTTGTTGTTTTTATTAACATGANCTTTCATCTCATTTCTTAGATTAAATTAGAGTATGAAGGAAACTCATTTGTATCCTGGAAAGTACCAGAAAGTTGTAAAGTTCAAAACACTACGTAAGTAAGTTTGTTGTTGTTGCTTTGCCCTATTTATGCATCCATTTGTTCCTACGTTATAAAAATGACATTCATTCACATAATGTAGATGTTCTGACTTCATTAAATCTCCACTAATCCTATGTGCAAAGAAAGACTAGCTCAAAGAAAACAGAAGGAAAAAGCCCCATGGGGGTTTGAATGAAAATAGTCCCCACCCCTACCCTGCTCTCCAATAGGTTCTACATTTGCCTGTTGAGTCTCCAGCTGACTGGTTGGAAGGATTAGGAGGTATTCAAGATATTCCTTGTTGGAATAAGTGTGTCCTTACTGGGGAGGTGTGTCACTTGGGGTGGGCCTTCAAGTTTCAATAGCTCAAGCCTGGTAGAAGTGTCTCTCCTGGCCTGCTGTTCATGGATCAGACACAGCTCTCAGCTACTGATCCAGTGCCTGTCTGTTCCCCACCGTGATAGCAGACTAAACCTTGGAAACTATAAGCACACCCCCACTAAGTGCTTTCTTGTATATGGAGTTGTCTCGGTCATGGCGTCTCTTCACATCAATGGAACAGCATCTTAGACAGTTGCTATATTAGAGGGTTTTGTTTTGGTTTTGGTTTTTTGTCTGTTTGTTTGTTTTTTGTTTTGTTTTCTCTTTCTAGCACCCAGTTGGATTGTTTAAGCTTAAAAGTTATGGGTGGATTTTTAATCACCCTCATATATATTTGTAACTACCTCCTCTTTTTTCCTTGTTTCTGAACACTAGGTCACCCAAGACAACACTACACTGCAAAAGGGCTGGAATTCACAAGATAAAGCCAATTGCCAAAACCCAAGTAAGTCGATTTTAGTGAAGTTTCATTGAATCTTGAAAAGCGATCACAAGTACAATTTGGGCTCTTTTGGGACAACAAAAGACTTACATATTGAAAAGAAAAAGAGAAAAGAGACCACAGCTCTCCTTTAGCTCTCCTATCACTAATTGCTTTAAACTGAAAGACCCACAAAATGAGGACTTCCACACGTTCTGACTCAGGAGAGGGGACACCCCAAATCACTCACAAGAAATGGCCTTGAAGCAAACTACAAGAGGACTTTTTATTCCAGGCACGCTCTGGGGCCCACAGTCATACACCATGCAGGGGTAGAGGACCGTGGACCCCAAGTAGCTGGGGAAGGGGGTATTTAAAGGAAAAAAACACCACAACTCAAGGGGGTAGGGAGGGCTTTACTGGAAAATACCAAAAGTACCAGTTAAGAGTCACTAGGAAGTGGAAAGCCACAAGGAAAAATACCTGGGAATTCTGTGGTTATTTCTCAAGACAGTTTCTATGAGCCTCTAACAATAGCACATTTGCATAACGGGTTCCAGGAACAGTCAGGGTGACCTTTTCTTGAACAAACACTCCCTGAACCCAGGAAGTGGGTGAGTGGAGGAATGTTGCTATCTGTTTTATGATTAGCATGCCTTGGAGCATTGAGTCACAAAGGTCACATTCTCAAGTCTGGGCCTAAAGGCCTAGTCTTTTTGTTTTTATGTTACACTTTTTCAAACTAGTTTTAGTAGGAACTAAAAATAAGAGCTATTTGAAAGTTTCTGCCTGTCTNTCATTATTTTTCATGTCAATATAAGTTCTGAAATGATATCTGATTTTTACTTTAGTTTCCATTTTTAATTGTTCCCTCCTTTCCTCCCTCCCTCCCTCCCTTCCTCCCTCCCTCAATCCCTCATAAACTCCCTCCCTTCCTCCCTCACTCATTCACTCCATCCCTCCCTCATTTTGCCAAGGGTTAGAACCCAGGCCGTGCACATGCTTGGCAATGTTGCACCCTTTAGCTGGCACCCAAATCCTTATTCCTTAACTTCTTCGTCCATGAGTACGCTAGAGGCTGTTAATGGTACTCTTGGATGAATAAGTCTAAGTCCAACATGGTGAAGGCCGTCGACACCAAAGGCAAACTCGAGACTTAGATTTTATTCCACTTACTTTCCTTCAATTCAAGAAAACTCGTGAATGCAGATGNTTGAAAGTGACATTGACTCTGCTGGTGTGTGAAACAGACAGATACTTGTGACAACCTAAAGCATCTCCACACATTGTCAAANGTTCTCTGTCCCCTGGGCCGTTGAGAACTGCTGAGCCAGATGAGTGATAAGAGTTGAGTGTGAAAGGGGAGAAAAATATGATAGAG
>NW_018391844.1:0-2235 GCF_900095145.1 Mus pahari | reverse complement strand
GTGTCAGTGTTAGGCTCAGAACAGCCACTAAATGTCAAAGTACAATTATGCCCTTTGATTTTTGTTTACTTCTATCTGTCCTTTTATCCTCAGGTTCTTGTCCATCATCCCTTCCTTCCTTCCTTCCTTCCTTCCTTCCTTCCTTCCTTCCTTCTCCTTCTCCCTCCCTCTGTCTCTCTCTGTCTCTCTCTGTCTCTCTCTCTCTGTCTCTCTCTGTCTCTCTCTCTCTTTCTTTGTTTTTTTTTTTTTTTTTTTTGGAAATGGAGTTTCTGTGTTGCCCTGGCTGTTCTGGTACTCACTCTGTAAACCATGCTGTCCTCCAACTCAGAAATTCGCCTTCCTCTGCCTCCCAAATTCTGGGATTAAAGATGTGTTCCACCACTGCCTGGCCCTTCTTTCTTTTTTTAACTTTAACCTAGTTCACCCTGAGATAGAGTTGGGTAACTCACACTTGCACCACAGGTTTTTATAATTCTGAGAATGTAACATATATAATACATCTAATAACATAATGGCTATTAGGGAATAAATAAATTAGTGTAATTCCACTGTTGTGGTCAACTGTATGCCATCTACCTTTCACAATTGATATAAAGGACAAAAGTATGAAAACCGTCAGAAAATACTTTGAAAACACAAGTGCTTCTGTGGCATTCACAGGACTGAGCAATATTCAAATCTGAGCAAGCATATCTAGAGTAAAGTCCATCAGGGAGGATGGTGTCCTCTGCTCTGCAGTACTTGGAGCTAAGCAAGATGGGCTAGGATACATACACTGAAGAGTTCAAAATTCTTAGTCAAGAATATCTTACATGCGTGAACATTAAGTAAGACATATATCTAGAAGACTGACATGCCATATATTTATCAGATAATTGAAAATTTCATATATATTGAAATGCCTCACTGAAGGGTACAATTATTTTTCAAAATGAAATCTGAAAAATAGTTCTGGACATGATGTCACATGGCTCTATTCCTAAGAGTGGGAGATGGAGACAAACTAAGTGGTGTAAGGTCATCACTGTTTGTATGATGATTTAGAGGTTAACCTTTGCTACAAAAGACATTGTTTCAAAAAAATAACAAATAAAAATAATTTTAAGTTGATTTATTTAATATATTTTTATTTAATTAAAGGATATTCCTTATTCTTTAATGGACACATAACAATAATACCAGTTATATTAGCACAAATATTCTCACTTGATCTGCAGTTCAAAAATTTAAATGGTTGGTAAGTTATATTTAAAAAGTCACCATCATTTACATATCAGAGATAAAGATGTTAATTGTACTTTTAAGTGAGGAAGAAAATTGTATTGAGCACTCACAGAAAACCCTTGCATTTTCTTAGAACTGTTGAAGCTATTTAATTGAAATGAAAGAGCATTCTTACAGGCACTGTTTACCTTATTAAAACAGACTCTTGTGATGTGGAAGGTTACTGATAGTTGTTATTTTTGTGGTTTTGATTTGTTTTTAATTATATTTTTATAACACAAAACATTTTAAGTTTAAATACATTTTATAATATTCTACAATTCTAACAATTTTTCCAAATATTCTCCTCATTCTTATCTACCCAACTTCAAGTTCTTCCCAAGAAACAAAGAAAAAGTCAAAAAAACACAATGCACCAAATCAAGAAAACAAAATAAACAATACCGCCAAAGGAAAAAAACCCACAAAATTGTAACCAAATAAAATGTACACCCCCACACCTACACCCACATGTACATACCCATGCACACACTCACCCACAAACTCACACATGAACAATACAAAAGCAAGCAAACAAAAAACCAAAAATGTTGAATCTAGTAAGTGTTTGTCAGCTACACTTTAACATGAATACTTCCCTGAAGAGGTTGATGTACCCAGTTTTACTCTACTGATGAAAACTGTTTATCTCTCTACCTGTCTCTGTCTCTTTCTCCCTCTATAAATGACAGTTCAGACGTTATCCTTTACCCTAGTTTCTAGACTTTTATTCATTCATTTAATCGTTTTTAATATAAACAAATAAAATATAATAAAATAAACAGAGGCGGATTTAGTGGACACCGCCACGGTCCCTAGGGGTCTGCCCAAGCAATCTTAGGATCACTGGTGAGTGGAACACAACTTCTGNTCCAATCCAATTGCACACAGGACCTGAGACAGCACTAGGGCAGCAGAGAACCTGACTGACCAGGAGTACAAATCCCTTCCAGTCTGTGCCAGCACTGGGTC
>NW_018391843.1:0-2190 GCF_900095145.1 Mus pahari | reverse complement strand
TGTGTGTGTGTGTGTGTGTGTGTCTTATTTATTTATTATCTATCTGTTTATTTGTTTAATGAGAAATTCCCAGAGAAATGATGCATACGTTCTGCTGTGCTCATAGATTGACACCTAACCAAATTGTCATCAGAGAGGCTTCATCCATCAAGTTATAGAAACAGGTGCAGAGACACATGACTAAATCTAAGCTACAATTTGTAAAGTCCTGTGGAAAAAAGGAAGGAATGTAGGAGTCAGAACAGTGAAAGACACCACAAGAAAATCTACAGAATCAACCAACCTTGTGCACATAAGGGTTTGTAGAGACTAAACCAACAACAAGAGAGCATGCACAGGAGTGACCTCCACTCCTGACCTACACATATGCAATGGTTGTGCAGAAAATGGTCAGTGAAGATAAAAATTTACCTAAGTAGAATCTGTCTTTCCCTTTTTCTACCAACAGAAGTCTTCAGACTGTGGGATCTTCAGAGGCACAGACATGCTGATGCTCTGCCCAGGCCGAAGGTGCAGGCCAAAAATTAAGACTTATTTTCAAAAAGTTCTGATCTTATTATTTGACATCCAGAAATAAGGTTGATCATGTAGAGGTATTTGAAGAAAAGAAATTCCTGAAATATGCCCAATGCCATCCTTTTTTGTTTCTGCTCCTCTGAAGACCCCACAGTCTGAAGGTTTCCCAAGAGGTGTGCTACAGCCAGGACCACAGCTAAGAGACCACTCTGTAAATCAATCTCAGAAATCAATCTTCAGAAAATTGGAAATAGATCTACCTAAAGACCCAGCTATACCACTCCTGGAAATATAACCAAAATATATTCCATGATGCCACAAGGGTATAAGTTCCATTATGTTCATAGTGGCCTCATTTGTGAAAGCTGGAAGCTGGAAACAACCCAGATGTACCACAATGAAAGAATGGATACAGAAAATGTGGGTCATTTACACAATGGGATGTTATTCAGCTATTAAGAATGAGGGCATCCTGAGTTTTGCAGGCAAATGGATGTAACTAGAAAATATCATCCTGAGTGAGGTAACCCAATCGCAAAGGAACACACATGGTATGTATTCAGTGATAAGTGGATTTTAGCCCCAAAGCTCCAAATAACTAGGATACAATTCACAGACTGCATGAAGCTCAATAAGAAGGAAGACCAAAGTGTGGGTGATTTGGTCCTTCTTAGAATGAGAACAAAATACTCACAGGAGCAAATATGGATGTAAAGTGTTGAACAGAGACTGAAGAAAAAGCAACCCAGAGACTTTTCCACTTGTGGATTCATCACATATACAGTTACCAAATCCAGATACTGTATTGCATGCCAAGAAGTGCATGCTGAAAGGAGTTTGATATGGCTGTCTGAAGGAGTTGAATGGATTTGCAACCCCATAGGAATAACAACTATATCAATCATTCAGACCCCCAGAACTCCCAGGGACTAAGCCATCAAACAAGGAATACACATGGCTCCATCTGCATTTGTAGCAGAGGATGTCCTTGTCAAGAATCAATGGGAGGAGAGGTCATTGGTCCTATGAAAGCTCAATAGATGCCTCAGTGTAGGGGAATTCAGGTAGAGGAGGTGGGAGTGGGTGGGTGGAGGAACACCCTCATAGAAGTAGAGGGAGGGAAGATGTGATAGGGTGTTTCCAGAAGAGAGGAAATCCAGGAAAGGGCATAACATTTGAAATGTAAATAAAGAAAGTAAGCAAATAAAAATTCATGTTGTCTGGTCTGGCCTGAAGCCATGCTGGTGTCTCCAGAACTTCCAAGAGCACAGAGACCATATTGAGGTGAGTGGCCTATGCTTTCTCCCTAATCCCATATCAGTATCTGTGATTCTGGGGGCCACTGAGAATCCTATCTGGTTCCATGATCTTATAGCTCCTCGAGATCATGTTTGTGGTGTGCTTTCACAGGAAACACTGTGAAAACCCATAATCTGTTCTTTCAATGATGTGAAGAGCAAGAAGGGTTCAATTGCTGTTATATTATGACTGCAAAATCATGGTCACTATGGAGGGATGTGGTAGGTTTCTCTTATAACAACTATTCATATGGAAACACACTCCACCTCCCAAGAAAGTAACATGCTAGTCATGGAGGCATTGAAGGTAACTTTAAATGGGATGGGATGCTGAAGTGTAACTCTCCACAATTGATGGCTAATGGAAGGGGTGCAG
>NW_018391842.1:0-2203 GCF_900095145.1 Mus pahari | reverse complement strand
TTTTTTTTTTTTTTTTTTTTTTTTTTACAAGTTTTCAGTACCAAGCATGCATTCTTCCCCACAAACTCCCAAAACAAAGCAGTTGGTTAACCCACATATAGTCATGCCACTAAAGCACCAATGGGAATACAGCCTGGCAAGTCAGTACTGTAGCATTCAGAAACTATAGCTTGGTAAGTGTGCTGGTAACTTTTCTCTCCCAGCAGTCTGAATAGCATGCCCTACCACTAAGAATGCTAGCCAGCAGGGAAGAAACTTTGAGGTCAGTTTCAGACTAATTTCTCCTTGTTTTGCCATAGTACCTTCAGTAACAGTGTCTCCTTTAGTTCTGGTGGTACCAAGAACAACAAGAATAGCCTGTGTTATTTTGAAAGTCCCTGGAGAATAACTCTCAAAAGCTGTTAAATGTTGGGACTCCTGCTCCTGGCACTAGGTTTTTCTTCTTAAAACCTATGGCCTCTGGTGACATATAAAGTAACTGGTTTCTTCATCAGCAATAGATTTTCCCCCACTAGGGCTTGTGACCTTCACAGCTATAGAATTTTTTTGCAGGTTTTCAGTACAAAATATGTGTTGTTTCTCACACAGGGAATCTCAAAATAAAGCAGTTGGTTACTCCTAAAACAGTCATATTACTAGTAAAACTTTTGGCAGGGCATATGCTTTTCTATATGCCCTCAGTCTACTACATCCCAATTCCTCTTCCCCATTCCTATCCAAGATTAAAACTCTGCATGACTTGGATTCTGTTCTCTGTACCCTGCGCTTCTCATATAAGATGTGTTTTCACTATGCCCCTTACAGGGATCTCTCGTGGCTCTTTCTTGCTTCCTTGCCTCTACAGATGCTTGCTCCAGGTTAAACACAGAAAGTTCAAAACTAAGATGAGACTGAACAGGCTTTGTAGTTATAAGGCCAGGTTACATGCCCAGTAAAAATATGTTCCAGTTCCATCAATTCATCTGCAAATTTTATAATTTCACTCATCTATTACACAATTCCATTGTGCATATAGTTTAAATTATATATTCTATATTTTTATGGTACTCCAGGGAAATTCTTGTCTTAAACAGAATCAAAATCCTGAGATGTTCCATGTGTGGACTTTATTCTTACAGAACAGTATGAATCAAAGACACTGAGAACAGAATATTCGGCATTGTTTTTCCCTCATACCTGCTCCCACTATAGAACCAAATGTGCCTTAAGAAGGGATGCCCAAAGTTGGCATTGGCCAATGAACTTAAGTACAATCAACAAGGTCAGGGTATTCACTTCTATGGCAAACAGCTTCAATTTCCACTAAATAACAGGGGCAGCAGCCTGACTGCTCTGTTATCACAGAACCCAAGAAAAAAGCTGAAATTATCATAATACAAAGAAGAAATTAAGCATTGTCGTAAGCTCTGAGATTTTAAAAGGTATTTTGTCACGGCTTATCATGATCTACTACAATTAATATAGATAGAGGTATACGGCAAAGAACACTGCCCATTGAGGTAAGGATGCTGTGTCTCTACTTTTTATATTAGATATTTTCTTCATATATATTTCAAATGCTATCCCAAAAGTCCCCTATACACTCACCCCACCCTGCTCCCCAACCTAGCCACTTCTACTCCCTGGCTATGGCATTCAACTGTACTGGGGCATATAATCTTTGCAAGAACAAGGGCCTCTCCTCCCAAAGATGGCTGACTAGGCCATCTTCTGCTACATAAGTAGCTAGAGACATGAGCTCTAAGGGTACTGCTTAGTTTATATTGTTGTGCCTCCAATAGGGTTGCAGACCCCTTCAGCTCCTTGAGTACTTTCTCTAGCTCATCCATTGGGGGCCCTGTGTTCCATCCAATAGATTACTGTGAGCATCCACTTCTGTATATGCCAGACACTAGCATAGCCTCACAAGAGATAGCTATATGAGGGTCCTGTCAACAAAATCATGCTAGTATATGCAATAGTGACTTAGTTTGGTGGCAGTTTATGAGATGGAACCCTGGGTGGGGCAGTCTCTGGATGGTCCTTCCTTTCTTCTCAGCTCCAGGCTTTGCCTCTGTAACTACCACCATGGGTATTTTGTTCCCCTTTCTAAGAAGGAACGAAGTATTCACACTTTGGTCTTCCTTCTTCTTGAGTTGGATGTGTTTTCCCAATTGTATCTTGGATATTCTAAGTATTGGGGCTAATAACCACTTATCAGTGA
>NW_018391841.1:0-2234 GCF_900095145.1 Mus pahari | reverse complement strand
ACACACACACACACACACACACACACACATACAGAGAGAGAGAGAGAGAGAGAGAGAGAGAGAGAGAGAGAGAGAGAGCATATACTCACTGATAAGTGGATATTAGTCAAAAAGAAGCTCAGAATACCCATGACACAACTCATAGACTATATGAAACCCAAGAAGAAAGAAGACCACACCAAAGTGTGGATGCTACAGTCCTTCTCAGAAGGGGGAAGAGAGTAATCTCAGAAGTAGAGGGGGGAGGCTGGTTCAGATACAGGAGAAGATGGGGGAGAAGTACAGAGGGTCAGGGATTTGAAAGGAGGAGAGTAGCAGTGGGGGAGGGGGAACTGCTGATAGCCACTAGAAAGTGCCAGATGCCAGAGACCTAAGAGGTTCCCAGGACCCAACAGGGATGACATTAGCTGAAATAAACAACAAAGGGGAGAAAGAACCTGAAGAGACCATATCCAGAAGTTACGCCTGGCCCCCTGGTTGAGGGATAGGGCTACCCACCCATATCAAAAATATTAATCCAGAATTTGTCCTGTCAAAAGGAAGTGCGGGGACAAAGAATAGAGCAGAGACTGAAGGAAAGGCCATTCAGAGACTGCCCCACCTAGGGATCCATCCCATCTGCAGACATCAAACCCAGACACTATTGCTGATGCCAAGAAGTGCTTACTGACAGGAGCCTGGCATAACTTTTCCCTCAGAGGCTCTGCCAGAGTCTGACCAATACAGATGCCGATGCCTGCAGCCAAACATTGGGCTGAGCTCAGAGACCCCAATGGAGAAGTTAGGTCAAGGACGGAAGGATCTGAAGGGGTTTGCAGACCCATAGGAAGAACAACCAATATCAACCAACCAGATACCTCAAAGCTCTCAGGGACTAAACCACCAACCAAAGAGTACACGTGGAGGGGACCCATGGCTCCAGCTGGATATGTAGCAGAGAATTGCCTTATTGGACATCACTGGGAGTGGAGCGCCTTTATCCTGGGGAGGCTCAATGACCCAGGGTAGAAGAATGCTAGGGTGCTAAGGCAGGAGTGAGTGGGTAGACTGGTGGGGGAGTACCCTCATAGAGGCAGGGGGGAGGGAAGGGATAGGGGATTTTTGAAGGGGAAACTGGGAAGGTGGATAACCTTTGAAATGTCAATAATTAAAATAATCAATAAAAAACTACACATATCAATTCATATGCAATCCAAGGTATTCTAAATTAGCCTGTGATAAGAATGTTATATAGAGTCTGCACCAGTGAGAGTGCAGACTGCAGAAGAGAAACAGCTTCTGGGACACACCCCATTTCGGGCTCCAGCCATCCCGGCACCTTCCCCGCCAGAAGAGAGGGGTTTGCCCGGGAGGGCCCTCACTGCCTGAGCTGGTGAGGGAGCCATCTTGTGCCCCTGGTCGCTCAGAGACCAGTCTGTGCAGGTGAGAGTGCAGACTGCAGAAGTGACACAGCTTCTGGGACAGGCAGAAGAGACACGGATTCTGGGACAGAACCAATTTTGGGCTCCAGACATCTGGGCACCTTTCCCTGCCAGAGGAGAGTTAGCCGCCTGGGAGGGCTCTGCTTGCCAGAGCAGGTGAGAGAGCCATCTTGTGTCCCAGGTCCCTTGGAGACAAGTCTGTGAAGGTGAGCATGTAGACTGCATAAGCAACACAGCTTCTGGGACAGACCCCTTTTCAGGCCTTCATCTTCAGCCAAGAGGCAGGTCTGAACTCCAGACCTCTCTGCACCTTCCCTGCAAGAGGAGAGCTTGCCTACAGAGAGTACTCTGACCACTGAGACTCAGGAGAGAGCTGGACTCCCAGGACTGCTGACAGAGGCTAACAGAATCACGGGAGGACCAAGCTCCAACCAGAGACAACTGTAATGACTAACGCCAGAGATAACCAAATGGTGAACGGCAAATGTAAGAATCTTACTAACAGAAACCAAGAACACTAGGCATCATCAGAACCCAGTACGCCCACCACAGCAAGTCCTGGATAACCCAATACACCCGAAAAGCAAGACCGAATTTAAAATCATATTTCATGATGATGGTAGAAGATTTTAAGAAGGTCATTAATAAATCACTTAAAGAAATACAGGAGAATACTACTAAACAGGTAGAAGTCCTTAAAGAGGAAACAAAAAAATCCCTTAAAGAATTAGAGGAAAACACAACCAAACAGGTGATGGAATTGAACAAAACCATCCAAGACCTAAAAAGGGAAGTAGAAACAATAAAGAAAAC
>NW_018391840.1:19399-20409 GCF_900095145.1 Mus pahari | reverse complement strand
GAGAGACCTCTCAAGAGGCAGAAGAACTGCTATCAATGTCCTTGGGTTTTTCCCACTTACAACTAAATGTCCTTCTTCTTCACTTATAGATCTAGAATGTCTGTCTCTCTTAATGACAAGCAAGCATCTATATTAAATCTTCTGGTTTTTTCTTGTTATACCCTTTATCCTACAAAGGGCTTACTTTATACACATTTTCATGCAACTTNATTGAAATTGCCATGTTAGGCTATAGAGTTTTCACAGAAACTGCAAGAGGTATGTGTAGGGTTTGGGACNTTTACCTAGAGGAAAGTTTCTAATTTGTAATAAAACAAATAAAACTCCAATAAAACAGCTATAGGTATTCTGTCTTGAAAATAAAAAAGCCCTGTAGGGAACAAAGCTGCAGTGTGAGGGAAGCAAACAGAGGAAGAACGTCAGTCAAGGAGTTAACTGTCTATACATTCAGTCTAACCACCAGCTGAACAATCAATGGTACAACTCCTGGGCTGACCAATTACCAGAGGCAGAAACATCCAAACAAGTTTTGGGGCTCTCTCTACCACAGGCCAGANTGGACAGTGTGGGTCCATGCTACTCGCTGATTTTATTCATCAGAATGATTCAGAAGTCTAAAAATAAAACAGGCCATCCCAAATGAAACATTTATAGCATCTAGAACTCAGTACAAAAATCACTCTTGATGGAGATAAACAGGAAACTGAGATTCAGAAACAGGAAACTGAGATTCAGTCTCAAGGAAAAATATAACCAAGAAAGACTAATCACAAAACGATGCAAACTTTGGATTAGCAAGCAAGAACTTATATTGTGGTGACAGCAATTGAACCCAGGACCTTTGGCAGGCTCAGCAGTGCTCTCCCACTGANCTGAATTCCTACCTTGGTTTTTGTCTTGAGTCAGAGCCTCCCTCCCTCAGTCAGATGGCCCTGGACTTGGGATATCCTATTTCTACCTCCCAAATTCTGGGCTGACTCACTGAGGGAGGGAGAGGGAGGGAGGGAGGG
>NW_018391840.1:14568-16284 GCF_900095145.1 Mus pahari | reverse complement strand
AGGAAGGAAGAAAGAAAGAAAGAAAGAAAGAAAGAAAGAAAGAAAGAAAGAAAGAAAGAAAGAAAGAAAGAAAGAAAGAAAGAGAAAAGGACATGCATAAAGAGAACATTACTGTGTTGAAGCCAAAAGCTGAACTCCAAGAGCCTGGATCTGGAACTCACACTCATGGCTGCCGCATTATATGTGGGCTATCACTACGGCCACGGCAGACAGCTGG
Organism: Mus pahari; assembly: GCF_900095145.1. Classification (NCBI taxonomy): domain Eukaryota; kingdom Metazoa; phylum Chordata; class Mammalia; order Rodentia; family Muridae; genus Mus; species Mus pahari. Next base: position 16,067 of record NW_018391840.1, on the reverse strand, counting down.
TAAGACCTGCTTAAGATTATTCCCAGTCACATCAGGAGATCTGCAACCCTGAGCCTGTTACTATCCATGTATCACAGGTTTGTAAAGGGAAAGAAAAGACCCTGTCTTCACACCTGCCCTCTCTACACAGTGCATCTTATTAAAGCACTTCCTGGCAAGTCCCCATTCTAATGAAAATGCGGTGTCACTCTATCCTTTCATTTTCTCATCAAAGTGTATGAATCTGCTTTTCAGTGACAAACATTTCTGGTTAGGTTCTTGTTGAAGAATTTGATACTAAGTTTATATCAAAACATTTATTATAATTATAGAGGATGATCTAATATAACAAACTTTCTATGATGAGTACTGTCGACTTCACAGAGTCTAGAGTCACACAGGGGACAGGCTTCTGGGCATGCCCATGAAGCGTTATCTAAATTAGACAAACTGAGTTAGGAAGACCAACCTGAAGTATGGATGGAACCACCCCATGGGCTGGAGTCCTGCACAGAATAAAAGGAGAAGAGAGCTGAGCATTTCTCTCTCTCTACCTCCTAACTATGTGAGCTGGTGAATAGTTTTGACCCTCACAGACTCATGTGTTTAAATGCCGGGCCATAGGGAGTGGCACTATTAGGAGGTGTGGTCTTGTTGGAGTGGGTGTGACCTTGTTGGAGGAAGTGCCACACTTTGAGGCTTTGAGGTCTCAGAAGCTCAAGCCAGCTCACTTCCTGCTGCTTACAGATCTCAGCTCCTTCTCCAGCACTAAGCCTGCCTGCGTGCTGCCATGCTTCCTATCATGATGATAATGGACTGAACCTCTGAAACTGTAAGCCAGCCCCAATTATATGTCTGGGGTTTCTTTGTTTGTTCAAGAGTTGCTGTGGTCATGTTATGTCTTCACAGCACTAAAACACTGACTAAGACACCAATAAAACCTTAACAAAGACACTATGGATGCAATGGGAACTGGCGCCTCAACCTTTCTTCCGTCCATACCTTCCCTATCATGATGAACTACACCCTCAACTGTGAGACCAGATAAACTCTTCCTTCAAGAGATTGTGTCACAGTGACCAGAAAAGTAATGAAGGCACTTTAAAAATTCCTCCTGCAAACCTGGTGTAACATACTCAGATCTCAATATTCACTAGCAAGAGGCAAGAGGATCAAGCATTCCAGGATAGTCTTGGCTACCCAGTGAGGTTCTATCAATAGATAAGTGGATAATATTGTCTTTAACTAGAACTTACCAAGTAGACAATATGAAGGTCATTCTCTAAAACAAAGCCTTTCATTGCTCTTTGGAGGTCAGCAGAAATATCAAGGGTATCAGTTGGAGAAAGTGAAGAAGAAAGAGTAGCTGATCCAAGATGTGTTGGGTGATACACCTTTCCTGGAGGAGGGAATACAGGATCAAAGGTTAAAAAAGCTAACACTGTCCTTCTCTACTACACATTAACCCTCTCAGCTCTGTCAATCCATACGCAGCATTAACCCTCTCAGCTCTGTCAATC